>NC_058132.1:225948105-226007413 GCF_016433145.1 Gracilinanus agilis
TTTCTTCCTTCCTTCCTTCCTTTCTCTCTCTTTCTTTTTTTGAGAATGTATACAAAAGCTTTTAGTCTAACTAAAATTTTGTAATCTATTTATATCCATCTGAGAACATCAATTTTGTTTGTTTGTTTAGGCCCTGATTCCTCTAGGACTGATGGTCTTATTCCTTGGACCAGGTTCTGCAAGGAAGTTTTTCTTATGTTCAAGTTGGTTAGAAAACTCAAGGTCCTGCTAACTGAACTTCTGTTCTCATTGTTTGTTTTAGTCACTCATTTCCTATCATGGCAACACTTTTGGGACATTTCTTTCACCCAAGAAATCCTTATGGGGGAAAAATTGTGGTACAAGCCACAAATTTGGTATTCTAATGTGAATCCTGAAAGGAAGATTCCAGCTGAGTGATAATATCCTGTTACTTCCTTAAGATCTCTTCACTCCCCTTAGAGTTCCCTCCTGACAATATTTAATCCAGTTCTTTTTTTTTTTTTAATATTTTTTTTAATTTTTTAAACCCTTAACTTTCTGTGTATTGATTTTATAGGTGGAAGATTGGCAAGGGTAGGCAATGGGGGTCAAGTGACTTGCCCAGGGTCACACAGCTGGGAAGTGTCTGAGGCCGGATTTGAACTTAGGACCTCCTGTCTCTAGGCCTGGCTCTCAATCCACTGAGCTACCCAGCTGCCCCTATCCAGTTCTTTTTTGAAGAGACCTATTCTGTTCCTTGGCCAGATGTGTGCTACCACTGGAAACACCTAGCACAAGGCCTGGGGTAGATGCTTAATAAATAATTGTCTAATTAAAGTAAATTCAACCACAAAAGCAACAACAACAAAAATGAAGAGAGGTTCAAAGTGGCAAACTGCAGCTTGATGCAAGGAAACTACTTCCTAACAATTAGAGTTGCCTTAAAATGGAATGGCTTGTTACTGTAGGGTGTGGGGAGGGTGGCAGGTTGTCTCTGACTGGAGATTTTCCAGCAGATTGTATCACCACTTATCTATGAATTCTGTTGTAGAGGCATGCCATGACTTATACTGAATTGAATTGAAAGCATTCCACTGAGTAATACCATCCAATCTGTTCTACAAAGTAAAGCATGCTCCATTGCATTCTGCCCCAGAATGCCAACAAATAATGGCCAGGCTTCGCATCCATCAAATAACTTGTATACAAGCTCCCTTCCTACTGTTAGATAGCATCAATCAATCTTCTCCCATCCACTTAAGCTATTCTAACAGTGGAGAGTGGTAGAAGGAAAGACTGCCCCTCCAATTGTGGGGAGTAAGGGGGGGAGAGAAGCCCCTTCACTCACTTAGATTCCTTCTAGTCTCTCACTGTGGTCAGCTACATGGCCCTAGGCAAGTCACTTAACTCCCATTGCCTAGCTCTTATCATTCTTCTCCCTTGGAACCAAAATACAGCATTAATTCTAAGATGGAAGGTCAGGATTTTAAAAAAGAAGTTGATAACTTCTGATCTAATTTAATTAAGTTACAGATTAAAAAAAAGAAACTTTAATACCGAATTTTAAAGGGTATGCTGGGAGGAGAGTGGAATATGATACAAAACTTCTGACGAATGTCTTTACGTAGACACAGAAAGATTCTTCTGTTTCGATTCTCTGACCTGACTCTAGAGCCCTGTTCTCTAGCCCTTAGTGATTTTTATGTCCTGCCTAATAACCAGATGTACTTCCGAGACATAAATAAGGTTGATTCTCTGTGTATTGCCTATGTAGGAGATTTCTGTGACCCACAAAGCATAGATGCATGAGAAGACTACCTTACTTAATAAAAACATTTATGTTATGCTATTATGTGCCAGTCACATGCAAAACACTTTTGCAATTATTGTCTTATTTGATCTTCTCATTTCCTTATGAAATAGATGCTATTATTTCCCCCATTTTACAATTGAAGAAACAGAGGCAAAAAGAAGTTTGCCCAGGATAATACAGCGAGGAAATGTCCAAGGCCAGTTGTAAATTTAGGTCTTCCTAACCCCAGACTATCTACTGTGCCTCTTAGCTACATTTTCTTTTAGCTTCGAATACCCCACCCAGGAACCCTGAACAATTTTGTACATTGGACTATGCATTGTGATTGGTTCCTTATCTGCAAGCACCTAGTTCCCAGTATTACTCCAGAAAGGTTTATTTAAAGAAGGAGAGGTGGGTGGATCTGAGATCCTGAATGAGCAACTATTAGTTTTACTGATGAATATAAAGTTCTGGTCATTTGCAGACCAGCTCAGAGAACCTCTCTGGGGAGGCCCCTTGTAAGTCTTGTGAAACAAGAAAGGCCAAAAGTCCCCAACACCTCCTGCATTTCTTCAAAAAGAAATGTAGCACCCCTTACATTTCCTTAGGAGACATAGCTTCCTTTCTCTCTAGCCAATCTAGACGTAGCCCTTGTGATTAAATAAACACCCATGCCATTTTAATGCCTTAAAGCAGACCCTTATGGTTTGCATTCCACACCTCAGAATAGGCTTCCTGTCTTTCAGCATCAAAATTTGTAATTTCTCTGCCACCTCCTCCCAAGCTAATATCACGGGCCCTTTTTATTAAGCTTAAACTAGCCTATTGTAGGGAGCAGTTAAGTTTGATATTGGTTAGAGTCCAATGAACATTTTATACCTGTTTAGACCCACTAATGACTTTTATGGGTCCTTCACTGTGGTCTCAAGATGTCAATTCAGTTTAGCACTGAACATATGAATATACTGACCAGATATTACTCTACCTGTGTTGGTGCTGGAAGAGACGCCAAATGTCAACACAAAGAGCTGCCTTCATAGAGCTTACAGGCTTGTAGAGGGAGACATATACACAGCCAGTACATGATAACTTCTATGTGGTACATGACAGGGAACAGGGAGCTATTACCAACACGGATAATCAAGGAGGGCTTAGTGGGAGGAGGGAAATGATGGAACTTGAGTTGATGTTTGAAGGATGGGTAGGAAGGCTACAGGAAAAGAGTGAAAGGGAGGATATTTAGGTATTAGTAAAAATATAGAGCTCTGAAGTCCAGAGAAAAGTCTAATTTTGTTTGAGTGTAGAGAATTTGACTGTCAGGAGTTTGAGGATAGGCTTAAAAGAAACAATGCCAATAAAATGGAGGACCTTGAATTCCTAACAAAGGAATTTAAAGCCTGGAAGGGAAGCTCTGAAGATTTTTGAGCAGAGGGGAATGGCATGACAAAGTCTATGGATATGGAAGATTACTTTGGAAAGGTATGAATTTTAGATGGGAGGTGAAAATGGTCCTTTTATATTGATTCTGATTCTTCCCCACAGTGGACTGGCCATCATACTGTTCCATCTGATAGTTTTTCCATATTTTAAAATCTTATACAGAAGATAAATGCACAGATGCTTTTCCAAATAATAAAAGGGCATTTTTTTTAAATCACAGGGGACACTTTGTCCTATGTCAATATTCCTCTGTGCCCCATTGGATTTAGATCCTTGGCCCCACTGCTTATGTTAAGTATGGCAAAAGCACAACTCCTCTTTGTTTTTAAAACATGTTGAGTTTTCTGTTTTAAAAACATTGCTTTAAATATTAGTTCCAGAAGAGACACTGGTTCTTTTAGAAAATATGTTCAGTGCATTAATCCTGGAAAAAAAACCAAAAACAACCAACCATCCTGTAAAAGTTGCAGGCTGTTACTGAGTTACTAAGGTCATTATTGTTAGTTAAGATATTCATCATAAGGGAAGGGGAAGCTTGGAGGACTGTTTCATTCATTCATTCAAAATTTATGGGGCATCCACTGTAGGTGAAGTGTTGAGCTACACACTGGAGATTCAAAGAGAAAGTCTATGCTCTTAATCTAAGAAGCGAGAAGAAGAAAAAATAAACAGGGACACATATCTACGAGGCAGATTGTGATTAGTACATGAGGTTCAAAGCACTATGAAAGACCAGATTCTCACTCAGAAATGAAAACAGAATAGGGGACGCTAGGTCCCTTTTAGGAATAAATGAATGAATGAATGAATGAATGAATGAATGAATGAATGAATGAACAAAGGAGCACTGCAGAAGAATAGCCTTCAGGTCTTTTGAGCTCTAATTAGGAAAATATAATTATAGGACTTATTTTACCTTCTTACTTCTTAAAGGTGAGAGGGCAGGAAGCGAAGAGCAAGAAATAAAAGTTGAGCTGCTTTTCTCAGGCTTTTTTCCTTCTATTAACCAAGAAAAGGAAAAACTAGGAATATAAGTAGTGTTAGACTTAAAATTGCTGAGAAAGAAAACTCATGGCAGCCAAATGACTCTAGATATGGGTAAGAGTGGCCAGGAAGGCTTGGAAGTATCTGGAAGAAATGGAGTAATATTAAGTTTGAGTCAAAATATGGATTTGAGGTCTAGATCTATTAGCTACTAGTTGTGACCTTGAGCAAGTGACTTCATTTATCTTACCTCAGGCAAATGGGGGTGATGTGGTAACTCTTTTTACCTCACAGCATTATTCTGAGGATCAGATAAAGTCATGTTAAATGCTCTGAAACCTGAAAAGTTATTTATGCTTATCAGTTAGCATTGACACCCAACTGGCTTGACCTACAATTTCCCCTTCATAATAAAGATTCGGGAGCTTCCTAATCAGATGTGAGGATAAAACCAGATTTAACTTGAACTGTGATTGTTAATAGCAGCATGTTAGTAAGAATGGCTTTAAATTATGCTTAGTTTTTTGTTTGTTTTTTAAAATCTCCCTCTCCATGTACTTTGATTTTGTTTTGTTTTATTTTTTTTCTCCATGTTCTTTGACAGGGTAAATTTCTGATCACCACACAGGTACTCTCTCTGATGGTACAGAGGCCCATTCCCTGCTTTTTTTAGCTTGTATGACTACTGTTCATGTCTTCCTGAATATCATCCTTAGAAAGTCCAACCAACATGTTGGAGACTTTCCTTTATTCCTTTCTATGCTGCACTCCTAAATTTTCTCAGATATTTTCTACAGCATCCCAGAAATCTCTTCATTCTGAAAGTTCACTCTGCCCTTGAATTTCACACATAGGAGGTACCTTCTGCCCTTGTGGCCTCTCCCTTTGATTGATCCTCTTTTTTAAAGGGGGCACTCAGCCCAGTCTTGTTTTCATTTCTCCCCCTCTGCTCTATTCTTCCACTTTGTCTATTCCCCAGCCTTTTTTTAAAAGTGCTGTCTCCCCCAATTATAATGTAAGCTCCTTATAGGTAGGAACCATCCTTTTTTCTGCTTGTATTTGTATTTAAAGTGCTTAGAAGAGTGCCTGGCACATAGTAAGTGTTTACATTTTTAATAGCTTAATAAATGCTTGTTGACTTGGAATATTTGGCATTCCATGGATACTTATGGATCATAATGGTTGTTCATCCCTTACTCTTAAAAAATTTTTTTAAAATTTAGAATATTTTTCCATGATTCCATGATTCATGATTCCTACCCTTCCCTCCCCCCTCCCAGAGCTGACAAGCAGTTCCTCTAGGTCATACATGCATCATTGTTCAAAACCCATTTCCATGTTATTCATATTTGCAGTAGAGTGAATTTTAACATCAAAATCTTAATCATATCTCCATCAAACTACATGATCATCATATGTTTTTCTTCTGCGTTTCTGTTCCCACAGTTCTTCCGCATAAGCCCCTCAGAATTGTCCTGGATCATTGCCTTGCTGCTAGTAGAAAAGTCTATTACATTCGATTGTGCCACAGTGTATCCGTCTCTGTGTATAAGGTTCTCCTGGTTCTGCTCCTTTTATTATTATTATTATTATTCCTGTTGACTCCCAGAGGAGCATAGGGCCACAACCATCTCACACCAACAGACTCTGTTCTGGGCAACTTCCCCCAACTGGGCCCATGTCACTGCAACGGTCCCTGTCTCATTCTCGGCATATCTCCGCCAGGTCTGCCATCTGATGTCCAAGATGTGATGCAGGCACCTGTCAACAAAGACCTGGAGTTTGTTGGCTTTTGCCAGCGTGCATCATGGACTCTGTTGGAGAGCAATCTTCCAGACTAGGCGATCGTTGGTTTTGCTGGTTTAATGAGGTTGCAGTTTCTTTAGCAAGTAAGATTTTTACGGGGTGAGGTTGCTAGCCTCGCGCCCAACCCTCCTCCTTTTTCAGACGGGCTTGGGACCATCCTTGGTGGAGTTTCTGCTCCTTTTACTCTGCATCAATTCCTGGAAGTCATTCTAGTTCACATGGAATTCCTCCAGTTCATTATTCCTTTTAGCACAATAATATTCCATCACCATCAGATACCACAATTTGTTCAGCCATTTCCTAATAAATGGATCCCTCATTTTCCAATTTTTTGCCACCACGAAGAGCTCAGCTATGAATATTTTTGTACAAGTCTTTTTCCTTATTATCTCTTTGGGGTACAAACCCAGCAGTGGTATGGCTGGATCAAAGGGTAGGCATTCTTTTAAAACCCTTTGGGCATAGTTCCAAACTGCTCTCCAGAATGGTTGGACCAATTCACAACTCCACCAGTAGTGTGTTAGTGTCCCAATTTTGCCACATCCTTTCCAACATCTATCACTTTCCTTTGTTGCCATATTGGCCGGTCTGCTAGATATAAGGTGGAACCTCAGCATTGTTTTAATATGCATTTCTCTAATCAGGATCATCCTTTACTCTTGCTATGACTTTCTTTTCTGGTCATATATTCAATTCAGTAGTATTTATTATTATTAAAGCCCTTACCTTTAGAGTATTGATTCCTGTTGTAAGGGCTAGACAAATGGAGTTAAATGACTTGTCCAGGGGCACACAGCTAGGAAATGTCTACGGCCAGATTTGGACCCAGGTCCTCCCAGCTCCAGCTATCTACTATCTATCTACTATGTTATCTAGCTGCCCCTTCAATACTTGTTTATAAAGGATTTTCAGGAAATATTCTAAGAAAAATACAAACCATTTCCTGCCCTCAAAACTCAAGGATAATTTGAGGAAAAATACACTAACAACAAGAAGTTCCCAGGGCAGGAGGCACATGAAATGAGCTTTAGATGAGGTTAGAGAATCTAAGAAGCAAAGGGGAAGAGAAAAAATATTCTAGGCATGTGCAAACCACCTGGTAGAGGCACAGAGAAGCAGGATAAATATGCCAAGTTTGACTGGAATTTAGAATGTGTGAAGGGTTGAATAATGGGACATGAGCCTGGAAAAGTAGACTGGAATCTGACTGTGAAAGACTTTGATTGCTAAGCAGAGAGTTTTATTTAATCCTGAAAGCAATAGGGAGTGACTGTGGTTTGTTGAACAGAGGAGGGATGTCCTCAGATCTGTGCTTTAGAAAAATTATTTTGGCAACCATGTGGCAGACAGATTGGAGAGAGGAGCAAGACTAGAAGCAGAAAAGCCAAGTTGGATGCTCTTACAGGTCCAAATGACTCATAAAGAGGGCTGGAACTAGGGTAGTAGCCATGTAGGAACAGAATAGCACTAAGAAATGTGTTACTTTATCAAGACCTCTGATTTCAGTGGCATAGGGAAATTTTGGGGGGAAACCCAAACTACCAATGCCAAACAGCAACTGTTCTTGAATTTGAAATCTTAGAGGGTTGTCTGGGCAATTAGAGATCAATAAGTAACTTGCCTGGTCACACAGGCTGTATGTTTCAGAGACCAGATGGGAACCTAGGTCTTCCTCATTCTGTCTGCTCTCAATCTGCTCTATTTAGGCTGCCTCTTGTAAGAGATGTTATAGAATCAGGACTTACAAAATTTGACCACCATTTAGATATGGAGGATGCTGAGAAGAAAAGCGTCAAAGATGACTTTGAGGTTACAAATCTGGTTGTTTGGAAAGATGGTGGTACCCTTAACAGAAATATGTAGGTTTGGAGGCAGGGAGGATGCTGTTTTTGTGAGAAGGAAGATGAGTTCTATTTTAGACATGTTGAATTTGAAGGACTTACTGGGTATCCAGATGATGGATGATATTGATTGATATATATATATATATATACATATATATTGATATATATGGCAGATATTGATATAAGAATAGAATTCATGACATAGATTAGGACTGGATATTAATGATAAGAAAGCTTAGGGTAACTGATGAGAGCACCAAGAGGCAAGCAGTAAAGAGAGATATAAAGGCAGCTCAGGTCAGAGCTTTGGGAATAAACTAAGGTTTGGGGGGGTAGGGCATGAATGATGGTCCAACAAAAGAGACCAAGGTGTGGCCAGACAAGTCGGAGAACTAAGACAGAGCGTTGTTATCAAATCCAGAGGAGGGAAAAATATATAGGAAGAACAGATGATAAAAGGTCAAAGGGAGTACAATGGTCAAGAAGGATGAGGACTGAAAAAAGGACATCATATTCATCAATTAATATAGCCTTGATAATTTTGGAGAAAGCAGTTTCATATAAAGTACCATAAATCAGGAGCTTCTTAGAAGGGACCTCAGAGGCATGCCGTCAATCCCTCATTACACAGGTCAATATACTGAAACCCAAAGAGATAAAATCACCAAGAGAATAAATAAAAACAGGATTCAAACTCCAGTCTTCCGTTAGCACATTTCATTTGTAACAATTCCATTTGTGTAAAGTTTACAAATCATCATTGAAGCAAAGGGGAGTGAGCCTAATAGTGCAGCTCAACTACTCAATAACTTACAGATTTCCATAATGATTCATGGAATTCTGGGATCTGCAATTTTATTGATGTGGTTATTTCCTCCAAAGGTGTTAGTCATAACCTATCCATGCCTGTTCATCCCACATGATTATTCTCCCCATAAATTCACCAGGAGGGTCCACTAATGTGCTGAGTCCTTCCTCTTATTTTCTTGACATCATTGGGGTACTATTAGGGCATGTGAACAATCCATTGATTGTGGATTGCTTACTCTTGGTATGTGACAGGTCCATCTTTATTTCTTGTCATACCTTTCTGAAGCAATATTCCCCACATTACTTTTCCTGCAGAATTGTTCATTTATATTATGTTTCAACCTGTTCACACCCACTATGTGCTACCTTATTGTACTTTTCATGTTCCACAATTTCCATCCTTCAGAAGCAGTAGTATTATGGGGCATGCTGCTATAGAACATTAGGAGAACATTTGTATTTAAGAATATAGGCCTTTGTTTCAGGGACTATCTGGGATCTTTAAAAGTACTATACAATTTCCCAAAGGCAATCAAATTAACTTCCTCTTGTTCAGTTCTGGACTCAACTCATTATCTAATTGTAGCAACTGTCCTTATGCATGTGTGTGTGAATGTAATATGTGTGTGTGTGTGTATATATATATACATATATATATATATTTATATGCATACAGTCAAAAAGCTTCATAGGTTGTCCATTAAATTGCATATCACAATTTGGATTATAGGCATTTGGGATCCACTTGATTTTCCTAAGTGACTAATTAGTTCAAATTTTTTTGAGTAATCAATAAAATAGGAAGTTATTATCATTGTTAAAATTCTAACAAAGCAAACATTAATGAGTGTCAATGTGGCACAATGGATAGAGAACTGGACAGTCTTGGAATTAGGAGGACTTAAGTTCAAGTTCTTTCTATAATAGATGCTAGCTGTGGCAAGCTAGATGGTGCAAGAAGAAGTCCCAAAGACTCATCTTTTCTGAGTTCAAATCTGGTCTCAAACTAACTGTGTATCCCTGGGAAAGTCCCTTAACACTGTTTGTTTCCATTTCCTCATCAGTAAAATGACATGGAGAAGGAAATTGCAAACACTCCAGTGCCTTTGCCAAGAAAACCCTAAATAGGGACACAAGAGTCAGGCAGCATTGAAAAATGACATCTCTGTTAAGTCACGACCGCTAAGGATCCTTAATCGCTTGCTGATATCTATAAATGGTCTCGTTGGGGCCAGGGTAGAGTCTCATGGTTCAGTAGAAAGAACATTGTATTTGGAATCAGAAGATCCAGGGATAATTCCAGGTTCTGCAACTTACAACCTGTGCTTCCTTATCTATAAAATGAGGAAGTTGAACTCAATGTTTGCTAAGGTCCATTGAATTTGCTTATCAGGAAAAAAATTTCAATAAATTATTCTTCAAAAAATAAAACATAAAGGCTTAATTTCATGCAAACTTATCATCTACAAGTATGCAAATTTTCCCTAATTCTTTTCCCTTTAGCCACAATGAGTAGATGGGATTATAATGTGTTAGTTAAAATCACCTGGGGTTCTATTTGGAAGGATTAAGCCTCAATATATGTATCAATATAGTGTTTGACAAACTTCTGTGGACCTGTGGGGGACGTTGGAACGACATTTCCCGTAGTCCAACGGGTTTCCTGTTTTGGATTACGTATTCAAGGTGAGGGACAGCTTTAAATACGGGGAAGTGACTTTGAACTTCCTCTTTAGCTACTTGGACGCTCGAAGATATGAAAAGGTAAAATGGCTGAGGCGGCAGTTTGAATACTTACAGGCACGTGGTCTAATGATTTTATCTCTATCAGCATGGCTTTTATTAAAATACTATTCTCCCTTTTAATATCTGCCTTCCTCATTTTTAAAGACAACATAATCATCCCTCTTGCACACATCACATCACAACCCCTCAAGCAGCACATTTGCTTTTTGTAGCTTTTTTGTATCTTCAAGACTACCCTCTATCTTCACCTTAACTACCCTTGATTTCACCTGTATAAAACTATTTGGGTCGGGGAGGATAGGAAAGAGGGCAAACCATGTGATTTATCCTAGACTCCACATCTCTTTAAGGACAATCTTATGTAGGGGAAAGACGCACAAAAATGTCACTATTTCTTTCCTAAATTAGTGCCTAGAAAGTGACTTCTCTCCTCCCCGTCCTCCTTTTTAAAGGGCTATTCTAAATCACAATCTTTCATTTGAGAAGTTAGAGTGTCTCGCCAATAAACATTATTTTACAACTAAAGTACAGGAAAAGAATATTCTTCAAAACCACATGAGAAATCATTGAAACACACTATTACCAGTCCTGTGCTCTGACACTACATTTTTGGAAAATAACTATAATAAAGAATGTTTCTAATCTTTAAAGAAGTATTGGAAACCCACCTCATGCAATTTAAAGGCGAAAATGGAGCAAACAAACACAAGGAGCCTTTTCAATCAAAAATCTAGCAGCTTTTGGGGGTGAGTGAGTGGGAATGAAAACTATGATTTTTTTTAAGTATGAAAATGTTTTATTGCCATGGAAGAAAGCAGTAAATAGCCTGTGTGTAGCAAGCAGGATTATTAGGCCTGACAATAAAGTGACCTAATTGTGTTTAGCAAAGACATAGGAGGAACTGCTGTAGCCAAATGAATTTGGCTTTTCAAAGTGGTCACCTGGGGCAGCTGTCCACTGATTACAAAGATATTGCCACTGCTCAGAACATTTTTTAACTTTCTCTTTCTAAATGACCTTCAGAACCATTTTATGAACTGCATATCTATTCCAATACTTTGCATCCTTGTTTTCATTTGTGTAATGTACCACTTAGGGGTCAGTTTTCCTTGATTTCTCCCCCTTCCCCTTGATCTTGGAAATGCTCTTCCCTACCCTCAATGGTTCGTATTTGTTTTGTATGTATTTTAAAATATTTTTAAGTTACAAAAGCTTAAAACTGTGCTAAGACTTTTTGGGACACCCTCTAAAATAACATATTTTCATATATACTTTTTCTCTGCTTTCTGTTTTGCTGGTTTCTTTGCTATTTATTTTTTTAAAAAAATTTAAAAAAGCTCTTATAGAGGCTTTAAAGTTTTGAAAGCCCTTTGTATATGTTAGCTGATTCAAAATATATTTACATGCTGTTTTGCTGTGGAATGTAAACTCCTTAAAGAAACTGTTTCTTTTGGTTTCTTTGTATTCTCCCTGGTTCCTGGTTACTTTGCTCATGGTAGGCTCTAAATAAATGTTTATTGAGTTGGTAATTGGTCAGGCTAGTTGACCTGTCTAAAAAAAGTAAGACCTTTATTGTTATTCAATAGTTAACAACATGGCCAGAGAATCAGGTTCTTCAGTGAAACAGAGGAGCCAGATGATACCTGCAGATAACCCAATGGCAAATATCCAATGTCAATCATGGTATATGGTTTGAAAATTAAACTAATTAAAAAAAGAGAAAAGAAAAAGAAAATTGTACTAATAAAAAGGTCATGTATCCTTCCAGTTGTGTGATAAATCACTTTCCCAACCTGAAAGAGAGGAGCAATCACTACGTTGGACAAGTAAATATAATATTTTAATAAAAGGAAGAGAATGGAAAATATTTGTTCTTCTAGTGAGGCTTCAAAGTCCTTATTAAGAGTCATTGAACAAAATAAAGCAAGTTGAACTGTTAGAGCTAACAGATGGAAGCTACCCCCTGAGACAGATGTGATGAGAATTTTAAATACCTTACTAGAATATTTTGTATCCATCAATCCTCTCAATTTTCTGAAGGGAGGAATATTTATGAAATGAGTTCGTGCATGGGGACTGGCTGCAGTTCAATTCTTGTGAATCAAGCTGCTTATCTAATGCCTCATATCGAAGGACATTTGCTTTAATGGTGGAAACTAACCCTCCCCCTTCAGCTATTCCAACATAATTCCCTTTCAGAAAAAAAGGGGAGCTGTTTCATTTTTTAAAAAATTATGAAAATTCTTAATTCAACTCCAATTATTCAAGATATTATATGATCAAATTTACATACATATATGATCAAATTATATATACACACATGTACATATTTTTGAACAAGAACTGATAACTTATTCATTAGTGTCTTCATATTCTGTCAAGCACAATCATTAGTTAGCTTAAATGAGACCCTAAAGTATGAATAAATAATACATTTATGAGAATTCTATCATTCTTTGTCAAGTTCAATCATTCATTTAAGTAAATTACCTTTCTTGGTTTTTCACATTTAAGTCCTCCATAATGTCTCTTCATATTATGAAGGCGACACGATGTTCTTAAGATTATACCAGGAGAAGTGCCAGCTCTGGATGGTTCTAGAAAGCTGGAAAGGTTTCAAGGACAGTCCACCAACAGAAGGCATCTCTGCCCTCTGAAAAACAACCTACCTAAAGTGTAGAGAAGCTCATCACCAAAGCTGTGGCCACTCTTTATGGAAGATTTTTCAACCTTAGAAACCCAAGAAGGAATCTACTATGACAAACTATCCCCTGATTTATTCTGTTTATGTCTTGTTCGCAGTTTTGGTCTGTCTATTGCTTCCTCCAGTAGACCATGAGCTCCTTAAGAGCAAGGACTTGTTTTTTTTTTTTCTTTACATTTCTTTGTATGTTCAGGGTATAGCATGATGTCTGGCACTTAAATGCTAGGTGACTAACTAAGTACAGATAAGTTGCTAACTACATCGAGGCAGTGCTCATGCCAATGAAGTCACAGGTTCCCAAGGCAACCAGGTAGTACCACGGATAGCACACTGACCTGAGTTCAAATTTGATTTCAGATATTTAGTAGCTGTGTGATAGGCAAGTCACTTAACCTCTGTCTAACTCATTTTCCTCATTTCTAAAACGTGGATAATAATAGCATCTACCCCTCAGGATTATTGTAAGGATCAAATGAGATAATATTTGCCAAACTTAAGGTGATATATAATTTCTAGCTATTATTATAAGTAAGACACCCTTTCTTGATTATATATTGAATATATAGACTCATAGGCACCAAAGCTGGTGGGAATCTTACAGATTACCTAGTCCAACACCCTCATTTTAAATAAGAAGAAACTGAGGCCCAGAAAGGTTATGATCTATCCAAGGTCATACAGATGACAAGTAGTAGAACTAGAATTCAAATACAGGTCTTTTGGCTATAAGTCTAGCTCCTGTGTTTTGTTAATTCGAGGCACATTATAATTCATTTATAACTTAGGCTGTATTAGAATCCAAGCAGAGCCCCCTGAAACCCAAAGAAAAAGGGATGAGCCCATGGTCCCATAGGTTGGAAATATCAGAGATGGGAGCTAAACCTGGGTCTTCTTAACTAGTTCTATTTAACCATTAAACATCAAATAATTTTTAAAAAGTAATGTTTGCTTCAAATATATAGCAAGAACAAAATTACAAACACGTTCCTCCAGTGATCTCAGGCATACACTCTCTCCTATTCCGGATCACTTTGGGGTGGAGAGCAAACTCACTCCTAATTTAGTTTCTTTATGACATTAGTCCTACCAAATTCAAGTCTAAATTCAGCATCACTGCCACACAAATCCTTGTCTCAGCTATTTTCTGGGCTGAGTCCCAAAGGTCATTTCTTGCTCCTCAGGCATTAAGGAGGAGCTGGCTACAAAACCTAAGATGGCCTCTGACTCATGAATTCCTGGAGGACTACTTTCTTGACCTTCCAAAAATTAATAAGACCAGAGCATTATTTATCTTATTTATTTCCTTTACCTAAAATAAAAGAATGCAAAAAAAAAGAAAAAGAAAAAAACAAGGCCTGTTTTCACAGGGTCCCCGGCTTCAGGTTGGAGAAAGGTCCAATTTTCTCTCTTTACAGCAGTGTCTCTCATTGGATCTTGTAAGTAGAGTCCATTCACCATTCTGCTACTGAGACCTTTTTCCAGTTTTGTTTCTACAAACAACCATAATTTTTTCTCCTGATCACATGGTTAGTAGACTGGAACCAGTTACAGAACTACACATTCACCAAGGTCTCTCTTAGGCAGAATTTTCAGTCTCATCCACATATTTTCCTTATGCTTCTAGAAAGGCATTTTACAGTAAATAGTCTTTTGACTTTCTAGGGGTTATTTATTTTTTAAAAGACTACTCCTTTCACTCTTTTCCTTAATAACATCCAGATTTTGTCATAGTTCTCTTTTTCTGCATGGAGAGATATTCTCGGAGGTGCCATGCACAGGTGTAAATCTCTCTTACATTCTGTTATGGTATAAATTGTTCTTTTGCTTCTGTTTACTTTATTCTGCAAGTTCATAGAGATTTCAAGAAATTTCCCCCTTTTTATCAATTCTAAAAGGACAACAACCTAAATATCATTTCTATACTATCCTTGAGAAATCACCTCTTTGGTAAATAAAAAGTTCTGTGGTTTCCTAATGCCTCATTTAGTTCTACATCTAACATTGAACCACTAGGCTGTCCAGGCCTGATCCAGAACATATCCTTTGTTATATATTCTACCAATATGCACTGCTTGGTACATCCTAGGGTCCTTATTTACATAACTTCCTTATACTTATAAGTTGTATCAGCAATATTGCAGTCCTTTCACTGTGGTAACTATTTGGAACAACAATTCCACAATGTTTTTCCTGTGTTCCTTTTAAAGTCTTGGACAGAGGCCACCTAGTTCTGGTGATTCATTGACAGCTAGTTTTTGAGTTAAATCTAGGACACCCACTTTCTTTCTAGTGCCTCTCTGTCCCATCTGCCTTAAAAGAGATTTGGGAGTGGGATTCTCTCCTTATGCCACCCCAATATAACAGATTCTATTCGTTTCAGAATGTCAGCCCACTTCTTACCTAATAGGCTTCCTTCTCCCTTTGCTCTAAAGAACCTCTTATAATTAACTTTCCTGATTTTTTCACATATACTTCTTACAGTTATTTTTGACTTGTGCCATTTCAAATTTCCTTCTGACCTGTCACATTCAATGTGCCTCCATATTCTCACAAAGGAAAATTTTATTTCATTGGATATGTTTTCTACCTAATTATTTCTTTCATTTTACCAGCCAACCATGTAGGACTTGTGTTTTTCTGATCTTTGGCACATATTTTTCTTATACTTCCAGTAAGGCATTTTAAAGAAGTCTATTGACTTTCTATGGATTATTTTTAAAAGACTATTCTTTTCACTCTTTTCTTAATTAATGTCTAGTTTTTGTCATAGTTCTCTTTTCTAAATATAAATAACCATGATGTGCATTTTCTGGTTTTCTCCTCTCCCATAAGAATGTTAAATCACTGCAGATTTCCCTAGTGACTTGAGAGGTTGTATGCATAATAGTGTGAATACCACTCTGAATGAATTAATCTCTAACCTGGTTCCTTCTTATGAAGACATAAAAGATGGAAACTAAACAAGATCCATGTGACTGGTAACCTTGAAATGGACGGGTATTTGTTCTAAATAATAACAATAAATAAATAATAAATTTAATAAATAATAAAGACAACTCTAATCAACTATGCCACCATATCAATCCTGGACAAGGTATGACACTTCTTAACCCAGTTCATACTAGTTGTTTTTTACATTAACAGTCTATGATAAGGGTAAGGAATAGCAAGGAAGGATTTCTAGATGGGAAAATGTTTCTACCTAAAAGGGAGGAGAAAGTGAGGAGGGAACAGAAGTCACTTGACAAACATTAAAACATAAAGTTTGGAGAAGGAAGTTGAAGTATTAGGATATAACTCCAGTGTATGTGGAATTATGGGAAGATGGTTTAATGGAAGCAGGATGATTACATTTGTTCATTCATTCAAAATACTGAGTTTCCAAAGCACCATTTGAATTTATAATCCAATATCATATTATAAACATTAATATTTTAAAGACCATGTTTTAAGGTGAAGAATAAAATTAATCATTTACAATTGCCTCATTTTAAATATGAGGGTTTGGAAACATCACCTTCCTATGTTAATAAAGTATTAGGAAACAAGCTATTTTTCTTTAGATTTATCCTGAGTGTAGACAGGGTATGCCTCATTAGGAAAAGTGAGGGCAAAACACAACGAAGAAATATCAACTACTTCATTCCATTCCACAGTCTTCTGTCACATTGGGTAGTTTATAAAATACTTTTTATTTTCTGTCTTTGTTGCAAATCTGCTCTATTTTGTTTTTTTCTAATAAATCACAATACACCAGCTATGTGGACTATTGATATACAGTGAATTAATAAACATTCCATTCTCTATTCATTTTAATGAAATGTTTTATGTGCTTCTTCTGGGTCTCAAATTCTTTTAGGTGGTACACCTCAAAATTAGCCTATTTCAACAGGTCTTTTAGAATCATGGGGTTTTCTTTCAGAATTGATCCCAAAAAATCATTTGGTTCAACTCCATTTTACAGATGAGAAAACTAAGACCCAGAGAGGGGAAGCAATTTGCTCTAATTCACTCAGGGAGTAAGTAACAACGCCCTGGGATCCATGTTCTCTGACTCCAAGTCCACTGGTTTTTCAACTAGTGAAGGTGAAGAGCATGTAATCTGCAAGTGCATATAATCTGCAAGCATATTTTAGGAAGGATAATGCATGAAACTACTAAAAAGTAGTTTAAATTAGTTTAGTAGATTATCTAGCCTGTCAACGGACAGTTCTAAAGGAATGGGACATAGGACAATGATGGAGAAAGGAGAGAGACACAGCTGGTTCAAGGGTCTGAAACCTGGGAGGATTTGAACAACCAACAAACAAAACAGGGGCTCTGCAAACTTGAGGAAAGGGAGAGCAAAAGGGAGGAGGAGCTGTTGCTTAGGGAAGAATAAAAAACTGCTAAAGACAAATTTGACCTACCTATTTAGGTAGTCCAGATTTTCTCAGAACCAGTTCTGGAGAGGCAGTTTAAGAAGTTAGGTTAGTGAGCAAAGGAACAATAAGTATCTTTCTAGTTAGCCAGCAATCTGTGAGTCAGTGACATACCACTTGGGAACAGAAGGTTGGGAACAGATTGGTATCCCTTATTAATATACATTGATTTACTGGTTTTCCCCTGCCTGAGCTTTCCTAAAGCTTTCCAGGGATAGTGTCAGGACTCTTTCTTGTGCCTAAAATACTTCATTTCTCTCCCAAATAAAAAACCTTTAGATTAATTCTTACCATCACTGATATCATCTCGACATCATTGATGAGTCAGTCAAAGGATGAAGTTTTTCCTCCTTCTCTAATATGGACTAGCAACTGATATGACTTTAATAAGTATAATGTGTTGTTAATTCGATGGCTCTATTTCTTTTATTTTTAAATCCAGTGATTTTCAGATACACCATTCTTTATAACGTGTAGAGAAGTCAGAGAGTTCAGGTTGTGATAAATTGATAGGAAGAAGTAGGACAAAGGTCAAGAACCTTTCAGAATTTTCTAGTAAATTCAATGACTGCATAGAACAGAGGGGATTATGGGGCAAAATTAGAAAGGTTTCATTATCATGGTGTTTCTAAATCCCTTTTATGTTTAAGGGAATAAAGCCCTGGGGAAATTTGTTTCAGCAAAGGGGTATGAACTAAAATGGATTTCTGACAGTAAGTTGGGTGATAATGGACCTGATAAACTCAGAGGAAATTATAGCTTAGAAGATGAAGGAGTTAATTTAATTTCAGAAAAGGAGATCAAAAAAACAGCTAGCAGGAGAGTTCTAAGACTATCCCTAATCTCAATCTAGACTCCTATGGCAGTTTGAGGAGAAGAAAGCCATTTTCTTAGAAATTTAGCTGAGAAGATAGACGAAAAGGGCCACAGCTATTGTCTGAAAATTCTGGTTAAAGGGAATTGTTCTCCCTGCCAAGGAAAGGTTCAGAGAGGAATGTCCTGTAATTACTTTATAATATCTTAGTTAGGAATTGTGTGTCCTATGACTGAATGGTAAAAGTAAATACAAATTGGTGGAGGCTTGTAAACTATGGTTTGGAGAAGACCTTTGCTCACAAAGTACCTTGAAAAGAAGAGTCCTTCTGGCCATATAAGTCCAACCAAATGGTACACTGATCAAAAATGCTAATACTGTAGGCAGAACAGTATACCTATAGTCTCCCAGCTCTCCTGAAAGGGAGAGAGTTAGATTTCCCTATCTATTCTTAAGGGTCAAGAATGATCACTATAACTAGTTCATTTCAGTTTAGGTTTCGTGTTATTTCTATTCATTAAAAAGATCACTTTCTATCTCTTTTTTTGCACTTCTACTTTACACACTTCGTTTCCCGTATTCCCAAGTCTTCCCATGTTTATTTGAATTCTTCATATTTGTCATTATAATTTATAACATTTTATTCCATTATATTCAATCGATAAGTATAAGAAAAAACAGTTTAAATCACTAATAATTAGTGCAATGTAAATTAAAATAATTCTGAAGTTCTATTCATAAAAATGTCAAAAAATAGAAAATGGTAATTGTTGGAGGGGCTGTGGAACAACAGGGACATTGAGGCACTGTTCGTGGAACTATGAATTAATCTACTGATTTTGAAAATAATTTGAAATTATTTTCCCAAAGTCATTACCTGGGTATAGCTTTTGACTCATGTCTATTGCTGCTACTAGGCCTATGCCCCAAAGAAAGCAAAGATAATGGAAAAGAGCCCATATGTAGAAAACATATTTATGGAAGCTTTTTTTTTTTTATTATAGCAAAGAAATGGAAAGTTGAGGGGACTACAGCAATGGGGAAAAGGCTGAAGAAATGATGTTATATGAATATAATGGAATATTATCATGCTGTAAGAAGTGATAAAGGGCACAGTTTTAGAAAAGATTGGGAAAACTGGGAACAAACAAACTGATGCAAAATGAAGTGAGCAGAATCAAAACAATATATAATAATATTTTTAAAAAACTAAACAGCTCCGATCATTGTACTGTAAGGTCTAAAATGGGATACCGTATCTTCTTTTATGGTTCTGGTTGTTATTGCTGTGATGGCAGTTGAGCTGAGGAGCTGAGGCCCTGTATAACAGGTTTGGGCCTAGTAAAAAATGGCTGAAAGTAACAGTTCTTGGAAGCAGCTTGTAAAACCAAAAACCTCTATTTAATAAGTATTAAGGAAGGGTAAAGGGTAGGTAATAAAGATTGAAGATAGGATCCCTAAATTTAAAAAGGTCTAAGCTTTTTTTCCCCCAATTCCTTGCTGATTCACAAGAATCTGCTTCATGCTTGGCTTTCGCCAAAACCTAACTTACAACTTCTTATCACTATTCTAAATCCCCAGCTCTATGCTAAATAACCTATGCTAAATAGTATCCTCTATATATAATTTAAAATGTACTGCCTCCTTGTATTCCTTCAGATCATTCCTCCAACTGCCAGTACTTTCTCGGCCTAGTCAGGCTAGGACAGGCTTCTGGCTCTTGTTAGGCCTCAAAAGGCCTGCTTCTACCTTCAACCACACAGAGGTAGAAAAACACAATCTCTCTTCTTCTTTCTCTTGATCTTCACCACAAGTTATTTCTGGCAATCCACCTGCTTTCTCCTTCAACTGTCACTCTTGGTTTTCCCAGTTTTCCAAAGTAGATGCAGAGAGTAAGATTGGACCAGCCTCTCAGAAAAAAGCTTCCTTCCAAGAGACCCTTGGCAGTTGGAAGTTCAACTCTTTCAAGCTTCTCATCATTCCCTGCAGGAACTTTGCCCAAGATTCCAAACTGGGCCTCAAAAGTGGTCTCAAACTTTTTTCACTCTGTCCTTAGCTTACTAAACTCTTACTTAGATTTTATGCTTAATTATTCCTAATCTTAATTTATTTCCAATAGCATTGATCAGCCATGATTCCAGAAGATGGTGATTAAGCATGGTTTCTACCTCTTGTCAAAGTGATGGATGAAATATACAGAATGAAACAATGTTTTGGATGTGGCCAACATGGAAATTTGTTTTGCTTGGCTGGGCTTATTTGTTACAAGAGTTTGTTCTCAGTTCTTTTTTCTTTCTTTTTAACGTGCAGGAGGATAGAACTTGGAGGATGTAAATAAGATATTAAAAAATAAAAAGGAGAGAAAAAAAGAGGGTTCAATACACAAAACAACAGGAAAAAGACCAAGAAGAATGATAGATAAACAGGATATCCTTGAAAATTAGAAGCAAATTAATGGAGATTTGTAAGGTTGTATACAGTCCTCTTTTTCTGTCCTAAGCCTTGCCCTTCTGGCTATTACACAAACAAGACCTTCCATCTCTCAGCTCTGGACATTTTCTCAGGCTGTCCTCCATGTCTGAAATACTCTCCACCCTCCACTCCAACTACTAATCTTCATGGCTTCTTATAAATCTCAACTAAAAACCTACTTTCTACAGGAAGCCTTTCTTAACCCTTCTGAACTTTAGGGCTTTTCCTCTGTTAATGATTTCTTATTTCTCTTTTATATAGCTTGCTTCATACATATCTGTTTGCATGTTATCTCCTCCATTAGATTGTAAATTCCATGAGGGCAGGGATCTTTTTTGCCTCTTTTTGTATCCTCAGAACTCAGTACTGTACCTGGCACACAGTAGGTGGTTGTTCAACTATGGATGTATGGAAATGCCCACGTTTATTGGGTACATGTTAAGTTCAGGACAAAAAAAAATTTTTCAGTCAAAGGAGGCCTAAGATATTGTTGAATAGCTCTAATTCTAAGAAAGTGTTTTATTCGAGCTAAAAACTTGCCTCCCTATCACTTCAAATGTCTGGTCTTAGTTCTGTCCACTGGAGAAACAGAAAAGTTTAATATGCCTCACACCCGACAGCCCTTCACTTCCAGTTCCTTTCAGTTCACCCACTACAACCATTAGAATCAAAGAATGGAAGAATAAGACAGAAACTTCAGAGGAAATAGTATAGGACATAGTTTACTGAGGGACTGCCTCTCTCTTTCTGGGTTACACAATCACTGCCAGGTAAAATCACTGCCAGGTTATCAGAAGTAACCAATCTTATTCCGTCCTTGTAGACAAGAAAAGCACTTTCACTTGAACAAATCACTTCACTATGAGCCTCAATTTTCTGTGTCTGAAAATGGAGTTAGTAATCCTGGCAATACCTACCTAATAGTTACCACTTCCTAGTGTTGTGAAGGACTCCAGAAACTTGAAAGTACTACTTGAATGTGACCTGCTACTCTGCCACTTAATAAATGTGTGACCATGGGCAGTTTTCTCAGCTGGAAAATCAATCAAGGAGTCAAATTTGTTACATGCCTCTTATTTACCTAACATTCTGCAAGGTGCTAGGGGTACACAGATAAAAGGCCAAAGAGTGGAGCAGTTAGCTAGCTCAGTTGATAGAGAGCCAGGACTTAAGATGGGAAGTCCTGGATTCAAATTCAAATTCAAATTCAAAGAAACAATTCAAACTTAACTTCCTTTGCCAAACTCTTACTATGTTTCTGCCTTGGAACTGATACTTAGTATTGGTTCTAAATCAAAAAGTAAGAGGGTTTTTTTTTTGTGTTTTTTTTTTTAAGTCAAATAGTTCTTGCTCTCAATGAAGTTATAAGATATGAGATAAGAGAAGAGAAATTTCTCTTTGAGGAGGAACAATATGCATTTATAAAAATATATGTTTGTATTTATACATACATACACACAGTTACACACATGTATACATATACAAATATATACAAATATATGTATAAATATATATGTATATAAATACAAAGACAATTCAAGGTAACTATATATAAGGAAAAGGTACTAGGAGAAACTAGGGAAGGTCTCAAGCAAAAGCTATTGCTTGAGCTGAATCTTAAAGAAAACTAGGGGTATCAAGAGATGGAGGTGAGAGAATATTTGGGGCATCAGGTACAGCCTCTTTTCTGATAATAATCAATAGTCAAACTTTTTTTTTTGGTGGAGGACAGGATTGAAGGAGATGTAATTTATAAAGGGCTTTTGTTTGGTCATTGGTTTGAAATTAAGTGTTATGTCAAAACAGATTGTGCCAATATGGATAGGAGCACCCCTATGGAGTCTGAAAGGCTTGACTTCTTAGACTTCCTTTGATTCCTACTAACGTGTTACTGTGGGCAGGTCTCAGACTCTAAAAGGCCCAGATAACTCTCTATGGCTAAATTGTAGAGAAGTAGCCAGTCTCCATTAGTGGGTGGTACTCCATACCAGGAGTTCCCATGCTAATGAAATAAGGGGATAGGGAAGGACAGAAAGATAGAAAAAGAGACAGACAGAAGTGAGAAAGAGATGGGTAGGGGACAGACAGAGATCAAAGGAGAGATGGAGAGAAAGAGGAAGAGAGAGAGAGAGAGAGAGAGAGAGAGAGAGAGAGAGAGAGAGAGAGAGAGAGAGAGAGATCTCTTGATAATCCTAGGTATCTGATATCATGAACTCACAAGCTGTACTAGATTGCCAAAAAGGTCCTTGATAGAAAAAAAAGGCTGAGAGTTCCTGGCTAAAATAATTTAGTTTATTGAATATTTTGCTACTTAAGGGTGATGCTTTTTTATGTCTAACAGGAATAGATAATTGTGGGGAATATGTACTTTTTAAAAATTATATTTTATTTTCCTCGATTATTGGATTGTAAACTTTTTTTTTAAATTCTGATAACTTTAAGCTAGTGCAACTTGAATTATCAGTTGAATGATAGCCTAACACCTAACAGGTGCTTAATAATTGCTTGTTGATTGATTGAATAGTCTGGAGGACTAAATTTATTCACATCTTACTGTTGATTTGAGTCCCTTTGAACAAAAGAAGTAAATGTTAGACCTGTCAGATGACACTTCTATGCTGTTTTACCAGAACACTGATATTTGACTCCAGAGGAACAAACCACTTTCAGCAGGGTTGGAAAAGGAAAACGTAAAGGAACAAAAGAGAGATATTAGAGCTATGGTTTCCACTAGGTGGAATAGTTTCATTTTCACTTGGTTCAAAAGTCCAAGATTAAGGAGTGAGTGATTCTTACTGAGAGTCACTTTCGTACCTTTCGAAACAGGTAAATTCTGATATGAACCCTGCCTTCCACATGCATAGGAGGGATTCAGGTTCCTGCATGGGATCAGGTTCACATCAAAGGCTACCTGTTCCACTGTTCCACAATAAAAAGCAAAGGAATACAGCTTGCTTTCAGTTTGTAATGAAAAGCCCTTTCTTCCAAAAGACCAGGATAATATTATAGTGTGCTGTTTTGGAGAAAAGGTTAAATGATAATCTATTAAATTTTGACCATTTACAAAAGAGAAAATGGAGTTTAAAGAGGTTAAATGACATATGTGATATCCATTGAATGTTAATGAGCTACAGTCAAAAAGGAGTTAATGCCAAAATAAAGTAATAATTCAAATCCTATTAGTGTACTTTCAGAGTTATCCATTCACATAACTAAAAATTGTTGTCATTCTCTAAGAATCCTGCCTCTTGGTAGTGAAAAATCAACAGCAGAGGCATTATTGTGTATCAGAGTAGGAAAAGAATCAGGTCCATCTCAGGTTGAAATCCTGGCTTTGACATTAATTATCTCTAGTTAGGCAGCTCTCAATAAATCATTTTCTGATGAGCAGGATGATTTCAGAAAAACCTGGAAAGATTTCCATGAATTGATGCAAAATGAAATGAGCAAAACCAGGAGAACGTCATGCACAGTAACAGCAATATTGTATAATAAATAAATGTGAATGATCTAGCTTAGCTATTCTTAGCAAAACAGTTATCCAAGACAATTTCAAAGGGTTCATGATGAAAAATACTATCTACCTCCAGAGCAAGAACTGATGGAGTTTAAAAATATGTAATTGAGGAAAAACCAAAAATCATTTTTTAAAATGTCCCTCTTCCCCAAATAAAATATAAATGAATAAATCATTTTCCTTTAAGGAGCCTCAGTTTCAAAGTCTGCAAAATGAGGATAATAATGCCTATACTTACTTGCCTAATTGTTGCTGTGAAGAAAGTGATTAGTAAATCTTAAAGTAACATATAATTGTGAGTGTTAAAAGGAGTATCATAGATAGACTTGGGGGACTTGCAGTCACAAATACTAAGTTCAGATCTCAAGTCTGACGCTAGCTGTGGAACCATAGGTAAGTCACCTAACCTTTATGATCCCCAGTTTGCTCATCTGTCATAGGGATTGTCAGTAAAATATTGTAGATATCCCTCTTGCATATGGGTAGGTCAGAATGGTGGACAACTCTTAGATTTTGTGATCTTGTGATAACTGCCTCATAAAGTTGAACAGTTCAAATAAGATCATGAGTGTGAAGTTCTTTGCAGACATTAACATTCCTAATATACATATCAGCTCTTTTTATTATTATCTTGTCCAAACTGATGAGGAAATAGAAGCAGTATGCTTCAGGTCACATAGCTAGTAAGTGTTTGAAATGGGGTGTGAATTCAAATCCTTTGACTCAAGACCCTACTGACTTTTATTAATTAATTAATAATTATTAACATTTAAAAAACTTGAATTCCAAATGCTTTCCTTCTCTCCAACCCCTCTTGAGAACATAAGCAAAATCAGTTCTCCAGAGGGAGGTGGATAGCATTTTTATCATGAATCCAGCTTACATGAAGAGGTTAGAAAGATGTCTGGGGTTTAGGTCAGCCTAGTTTAAAATGAAATATATGTCAGGGATCTTCATGAAAGAAGATCAAAAAGAGAAGCTCTAAGAAGAACAGGGTATGTGCAGATCAACACATTCAGCCTTGCAGAAAGTCTTTGGGTGCAGAGATTACTAAGAGCTGGGGGGAAAGGAGGTGGGGGGAGTGGGTATAGCAACAGTAAGAAGAAGTTTCTTTCTAGAAACTGCATTGAAGTATCCAATTGGACCAGGAAAACTTACACCCCATCATTCCTTATACTCTGAAAGCACCAGTGACATCTGAGAAGTGGCCAGGAAGAGGACTTGAATCCAGGGTCATGATATGATGGAAATCACATTGGATTAGGAGTGAGAAGACTCAGGTTCAACTCAAAGCTCTGTTGCTTGCTATTTATATGAGCCTAGACAAGTCATTTAGCTTCTCAGGGGAATAGTAATATTAATAATAACATAATTAGCATTTATATAACACTTTAAGGTCTCTAAGTTGCTTCCATTTTTCTTTTGAGACATATAAAAATCATGTTAGGTAGGTGCTATTATCAATCTCATTTTATAGATGAGGAAACTGAGGCACAGAGAAGTAGGTGACTTACCCAGGGGCACACATTAAGTAAATTCCTGGGGCAGAATTTGAACTCAAATCTTCTTGACTCTAACACTTGCATCTTATCCACTGTGAAACCTAGTTGCTCCATAAGCTACGTTGCTGGACTGTTCACTTCCTTACCACTGAACCTATCCCTTACAAATAACCCTTGGTAATTATGGGATACAATGGCCAGAGCTCTTCCTCTCTGGAATAATGACTTTAGTCCCTTGCTACTCTTTAAAGGTTGTGTGTGTGTGTGTGTGTGTGTGTGTGTGTGTGTGTGTGTGTGTGTGTATGTGCAACTGAGACACAAGGGACAAATGGGATCTCATGTAGATGGTCAATAGGTCTGGATCAGAAGTAGTCCAAGTATACTCCGAGAGCACAGGAACCAGCCAAATAACTCTTCAGAGAAAATCAGGCAGATTGACCTTGTTTGTCCACCAAGCAAGTCAGAAATCTCAGCCTCTACTCCTTGATCCTGCTAGCTGGAAGATCTCAGATGGTCTCCAGTGTTGCTTAGTGATACCCAAAATTCACAGGTCTCTCAGCTCAATGCTTTCCCAACTCCTTCAAAACCCCAACTGCCTTTTTGAGAGAGTCCACTGTGTTCCAGTTGGAATCTCAGCTCCTGTCTGTCTATCTAAATTTCCAAAATGCTTTAAACCTATTTCCCTCTTATAGGAGGAAGGAGGTGGGCCTGTGAATGACTCTTCTCAAGAGCAAGAGGCTGGCACTGCTCAGGAATTCCCCTTTCTCTGATTAAAAAAATATATATCATATATAATATATTATATATAATATTATAAATAGTAATATTATTATAACATGATAGGTACTATTATAAATATATTAGATAAATATTTAATGAATATTTATATATTTTAACATATATTCTTAATTTTAGGACTCCCAAACCTGACTCTGGCATTGCCCAGAAAATTGTCCTTCTCTATCTAAAAAGTTAAATTACAAAATTAGACTCCCCAAGAAATCTCTGTTCATGTAGACAGAATAAAAGACCTCTTCCTCTTCTCCAGAAATCAGGGGTTTAGGAATCTCTGCCACTCAGACCAGGTGGTTCCTCTTTCCATAGCTACAACATGGTTGACATGGGTATCTCCTTCAAAATCTTTGTTTCTAAGATTGTGGCCAGGAACCCGGGGTCCGGAAGTTCTTCTCTCATGTGAAAAATACATGTATAAGGAACAGTTAGGTGGCTCAGTAGATTGAGAGCTAGGTCTAGAGGCAGGAGATCCTGGGTCCAAATCTGGCCTCCGACATTTCCTAACTGTGTGATCCTAGGCAAATCCCTTAACCCCCATTGCCTAACCCTTACTACTCTTCTGCCTTGGAACCAATACATAGTATTGATTCTAAGGGGGAAGGTAAGGGTTTAAAAAAAAAAGAAAAAAAAAGCATGTGACCCTGCCTCAAAGCATATATTAATGCTTCCTGGGTGAGGGGGCAGATCAGCAGGACTCTGGTCTGCTTCTGGTTCAGATATGCTCTCAATATTTTACAACAGGTGAAATGTTTTTATAATCCATGACAAAAATTCTCTCCTTCCACATGGGTCTCACATAAGTATGAGCTCATCAGTTCATACTGAGGGCAATCCCAGTCAAAGATCAGAAGATGGTGTTAGTCCTCTCAATGAGGAACCATTGGGCATGTCTACACCCTCCCAATAAAGTCATTATAATCCTTGAGTCACCTCTGTACAAGTTCTATAAGTAGGTAAATTTCTCAGTCAACTCCCTGGACTTCCTATGAGTTACCGGTTTGTTTGCTGAGTAATTTATTTCTGCCATATTAAATATGTCATTCATGTAGTAGTCAATTTAAATGAGATTGTGGAACACCAAGAAGAAATCGTCAAATAGCTGCCAAGCAGAAAATGGAGTATTAAAAAAATTGACTTGGTTAATACAAATACATTTTTATTTCTCAGTAAAGAAAAAGCAAACAAATTTAAAAATCTGTTAGTTTATCATCAGAGTCATAATCAGGGTGAAAAATTGTGACTTTGCTCCAGGTGCTACTATATTTTGAGGGTGCCCAATTTAGAATTAATTCCCTGCCATCACCGGCATCACGGAAGCAGTTTAGATCTATAGACAGGAGAGTGATAGTAAATACTTGGTCATCTGGTACTATAAGCATCCCTAGCTCAAATAGAAACCCCTGGCTCCATTGGCAACCCCAAGCCACTGTTATTGGGGCTATCCCTACCATGGGCCACTAATAGTCCTACACCAGCTTCTGGGGAAGTCAGAGGATATCTATTACCCAAGCCAAGACCTAGCACTGGGGAAGGATGGGTGAGGATGGGAACTGTCTTCAACTATCCCCAAATCTGTAAACTTTTACCTCCATGGGATGCTAAATCTGGGGCTGGCTTGAGAGTGACACCTCAGGTCATTATTATCCTGTCCTAGCATGTGTCCAGATAGATGTTATTACTTCCTATTCCTCCCCTTGGCCCTCACCAAAGTGGATAAGATGAAAGAAGAAAGAGAGGGCAGAACATGAGAGGGCACCCACCTGGCATCAGGGAGCTGCTCGTAAAAGATCCTATTTTCTCTCAACTTCTTGGAGAGCTAGAAAATATGAGAACTGATATACAGAAAAATGAAAAACAGAATTTTTTTTAAATCCTTACCTTCTGCCTTAGAATCAATACTATGTATTGATTCTAAGGCAGAAGAATGGTAGTGAGGGTTAAGTAATTTGCCTAGGAAGTATCTGAGGTCATATTTGAGCCCAGGATTTCTCATCTCTGGGCCTGGCTCTCAATCCACTGAGCCACCCAGCTGCTCCCAAGAAACAATTTATATATACAAAAATTTTTTTTTGGTGAACTGATGTCTGGAGTGTAGCAAGAGACAGGAGGGTGGGCAATACCTGGAAATTTTATTGCAACTAATAACAAATAAATATTTTCTATAGCGTTAGAAAATTTGTATTGCCAGGGTGGAATACAAGGGAGATAAGAGAGGTAGAGAAGATCTGTACCCCAAAGTTCTCTAAAAACAATGCCCTTTCTCCACCCCCCCCCAAGCCATGCTCAATTGGTATGCATCTGTGTCTGCCATAAACTTCTACTTCCACTTTCTAAACAACTTCAGGGGAGGGTCTCTGAAATTTTGTTATGACTAATAACAAATAAATATTTTCTAAAGAGTTAAAAAAATTGTGTCCCCAGGGCTGAATACATGGGAGATAAGAGAGGTAGAGATCTGTACCCCAAAGTTCTCTAAAAACAACGTCCCTTCTCCCACCCTCCCCAAGCCATGTCCAATTGGTATGCATCTGTGGTTACCATAAACTTCTGCTTCCACTTTCTAAACAGCTTCAGTGGAGGGTCTCTGCCTGGCAGGGCTGGGCTTCACCCAAGATGCACTCAGAGAGGGTGCCTAGGCTGCATGGACAGGAATACTAAATGATGGCAGTAGAGGGGAAAAATAAATGGACAGAAAAAGGCATTAGAACTTCTCAACATTTCAAATCCTGTACCTGAGGGCCTCTGGACCAGCCAAGCAAGGCCTAACTAGCACTTAATTGGCCAGAACCATTATTTACAGAGAAAGCTCCCAAAGGTCTCTCCACTCCCACAGCCTCCTACAGAAGTTCTAGTGTCTTTACAGTCTCTCTCTTGCTCCACGTATAAACATCACCAGTTGGGTCCTGGCTTAATACCCAGGCCCTGGAGGCCTATTCCTTCTAAATAGAAAAAAAAGTCACAGATCCCATAGCTGCCTTTGCTCTTATTCACTAGAAGGCGATTGCATTTTCCCCTTTCAAACCTGTTCTGCAGAGCCAGGATGACTGCAGAGCATTGGAACACCTGCTTTGCCTTTGCCCACAGCTCTCAGGGTTACCCCAAGGACAAAGGCTAAAAGCAGCTGAGCAAGGACAGAAATTCCTGCCAAGAGCAGGTGATTCATGTTCTTTCTTCCCCTCAGCCGGCATCTTCCTTTTGGTGGACAAATGCTTTCTGAACTGCAGATGGTAAACTGACTCTCCTCTGGAAGGCGTGCCAGCCCTCCTAAGGGAGCTGTTTCCCCAGAAGTTCATTTCAGGCTTGTACCCTGGCACTCGGGGAATCATTTGTTTCTGGACCAAGGGGAAAATGTGTCCGGTCAGGTTCTACCACAACACTCCACACACAAGCCCTCCTCACCTTCCTACAAGTACACCTTTGGCTTTCTGCTTCCCTTGGCAAATAGGAACAGGGTGTCATCTTCAAGAAAATCAGGCCATTCCACAATATTTCCATTACAAGAAGGAGATGATGACTCATTGCTCATTCTAAAAAATAAGGGAAATGATTCTTGCTAGCTGACTAATGACTGTGCATTCTGGTTAGTAAACTAAAGAAGGTAAACATGTCACATTTTTATGACCTTTTAAGGTTTACAAAGTACTTACCCTATAACATTCCTACAAAGAGGTCAGTTAAATTTGTTTGTTTAAAATGAAGTTAAAACACGCAGAAGGAAAACTTGATCTTTCACTTGTTTATGTGGGTATTGATTGGATGTGGGGTTTTGATTTTTAAAAGATTATTACGAAAAATGATTAATATGGAATTAGGCATTAAGTGATGATAATACATGCAGAACCCAGTGAAATTGCTCGTCAGTTCTTGGAGGGGAGGGAAAGAACATGAACCATGGAATCATGGAAAAATACTTAAATAAATTTAAAGGGGGCAGCTGGGTAGCTCAGTGGAGTGAGAGTCAGGCCTAGAGACAGGAGGTCCTAGGTTCAAACCTGGCCTCAGCCACTTCCCAGCTGTGTGACCCTGGGCAAGTCACTTGACCCCCATTGCCCACCCTTACCAATCTTCTACCTATGAGACAATACACCGAAGTACAAGGGTTTAAAAAAAAAGAGTAAATAAATTAAAAAAATTTTTAAATTAAAAAAAAGTTCTAAATGAAGTTAAACCAAAGTTTTTGTTGTTCAGTCATTTTAGTCATACCAAACTCTTTGTGACCCCCTTTGGAATTTTCTTGGCAGAGATATTGGAGTGGTTTGCCATTTCCTTCTCCAGCTCATTTTACTGATGAGGAAAGTGAAGCAAACAGGGTTAAGTGACTTGCCCGAGGTCATTCAGCTAGTAAATGTCTGAGGCCAAATTTGAACTCAGGAATATTCCTTTTCTTGGCCAGCACTTTATCCATTGCATCACCTAACATTTTAAATATTATTTAACATTTAATTTGTGTCCAATCCAATAAGCATTTATTAGGTACCTCCTGGGTAAAATATCAACAGGCAAAACAGCATGATGGTTAAAGCCAGGAAGATACTGGGTTCACATTCTGCCCCTGACACATATTAGCTGTGTGACCCTAGGCAATACACAACTCCTCAGTTCTAGTTGACTCTTAGACTACAAGTTAAAGAAAAAATATTGATCTGCTTTGTTGGGGGAATTTTCCTCATTTATGTTAATGAAATCACAAGTCTAGTCCCTACGAGCAAGGTGCAATATATGCTGGGTATACAAAATGTTCCTTTCCATAAAAAGCATATTCCAGGGGTGAAGAAACTAGAACATTTAAAGGTAATTAGGGAGGGAGAAACCACCAACGATTCGAGGGAAAGGCTTCTAATAGATGACGCATCTCTTGGAGGTGGTATAAATGGAGAGCAGCATAGTTCTGGTTGCAGATTTTCTTTCCATTGGAAACCACATAGGAATAGTGGATGTGGAAACTTAGCTTTAGCCTGGCCCATCTAGAGAGTGAAATGCTAAATTGGGACTTGGGTAATCCTGCCTCCATTTACGTAGGCAAGCCATCGATCTGTCACATCAAGCTATCTCAGCAATGACATGATAGCAAATGCCTGAGTTTCATAAGCATCGTTCTAGGGACTGGGGCAGACTTTCTTGACTCCTCCATGGGATTGTTAGGAAGAGTATAAAGCTACCATCTGGAGAAGACCACTGGATCCCATTAGGAAAGATGCTATTAGTGTAGGACAGGGGTCGGCAACCTTTTTTGGCCGTGAGACCCATAAACGCCACATTTTTGAAAATGTAATTTCGTGAGAGCTGTACAGTGCTCACAGTGTGCGCTCCTGTAACAGCGCCTGAAAAAAAATTGACTTTATGGCTCCTGTAGAAAGAGCCATATCTGGCCCTCAAAAGAGCCAGATATGGCTTGAGAACCATACGTTGCCGACCCCTAGTGTAGGATATTAGGAATTATTGTTGACAACCCATGATGGCACTGCATTTCTACCATTTGGCTGTTTTTCACCTAACCTGTACTCAGAGACATATTTTAAGACTGAAAAGTTTCAATAGTGAAATGCAATAGTGAAACAGTAAACAATTTTATGTTTTAGTCTAATCATTATTTTTATAAAAAACAAAAACAAAAAAACAAAACAAAAAAACCCCAAAAAACCAGGGCAGAGTAGCAATAGTATAGCTTTCCATCAAACCCACTAAAGAATCTGCAGTGTGTTTCTGTGTCACCTGACGCAAAGTTAGGAAAGTGCATAGTGTAATAATTAAAGTGCTAAATTTGGAGTCACGGGTACAGAGTTCGAAAGCTGACTCTGCTAACTTACAACTCTTTTGATCTTCCACAAGTCATTTTAAGTGTTGCCTGAGACTACACTGTTTTCATTTATAAAATGGAGTTGACCAGATGAATTCTAAGGTTCCTTCCAACTCTAAGAAGTGTCATGCTTTTTCTACAGAGGTTCAAATTCTGCTTCAGGCATTTACCAGCTATGTGATAGGCAAGTTGCTTAATTTTCCTTAGTTTTGTTTTTCTTATCTGTAAAATGAAGAAAATAACTAAGTAACACTGACATCACAAGGTTATTGTGAGAACCAAAGAAAGATATTGTAAATAAATCATTTTGTGAATCACTTTATTTTTTTTAAGCCTTATCTTCCATTTTAGAATCAATACTACATATTGGTTCGGAAGTGAAAGAAATGGGGAAAGGGGGGAAAGCTGGGTAGCTCAGTGAATAGGTAGTCTCTAGCTATGCCTAGAGATGGGAGGTCCTAGGTTCAAATCTGGTCTCAGATACTTTCTAGCTGTGTGACCTTGGGCAAGTCACTTAATCCTCATTGCCTAGCACTTACCACTCTTCTGCCTTAGAACCAATACATAGTAGTGATTTTAAGATAAAGTTAAGGATTTTTTTAAAAAGAGAGAGTTAAGGGCTAGACCAGTGATGAGCAACCTTTTGAGCTTAGTGTGTCAAAATTCGCCAAAAAAATGAGCATAACTCAGGTGGTGTGTCACTTTGAGAAAAAAAACATAATTTCACAATATTTATAGTTTAAATAACAAAAATGTATAATTGTAATATATAACTGTATTTAATAAACCAAAATAGGAAAATTCATATAGGTAGAATTGTCATCTATAGTACACAGAGTATCTACACTATACCTCTACAGCACTACTACACTATACTACAGCAATGTTTCATCCTCAGCACATGGCCCCATACTTCTCTGTATGTGGCTACATGTGGCCACGTGTCATCGAAAATGGCTACACATGTCAGTGCTGACACACGTGTCATAGGTTTGCTATCACCAGGCTAGACAATGGGGCTTAAGTGATTTGCCCAAGATCACATAGCTGGGAAGTATCTGAGATCATATTTGATTGAACCCAGACCTCCTGCTTCCAGGTCTGGGTCCCAATCCACTGAGACACCTAACTGCCCTGAATAATTTATTTTCTTTAAATTTTTTTTTAAATTTTGAGTTCTGAATTCTCTTCCTCCTTTTGGCCTATCCCACCCTCCCAGAGATGGCAACCAATCTGAATCTGATAAATACCTTTGATAACTTTATAAATGTCAATTATGGGAAGATGTGGAGGAGTCCTGTGGAATGGACAGGCACAGATGGATGCCAATCTATATTGTTAGTAGAAATATCCACATCGGTGACATCACAAGGTAGTACATTTCTGCTCTGCAGTACAATTGAGTACTTCCAGGTACACTTAAGTGTATTGTCTGCAATCGAGTCATTACAATAAGGTATGTTTCATCTTCTGCCTACCATACTGTACAACTTTGACAACATTATTTGATGACTTTTCTGGAAAAATCCAGGTTCCCGTGAAATAACCATTAACAACTATTATCTTCAAAAACACTTTTTGCATAGTTATAAAGGATTTCACAGCTTATAAAACATGGAAGATGTGATTTGGGTCTAATAGCTTATTACTAAACAGCAGTCTGCAATTCAAGTGGAAAAATACCAGAGAGGGAGACTGTGATCAATTTTTTAGCTGTGAAGTTCTAAGGGGGGTTAATGGAGGGAAGATCAGTCAGAGTCACCCTCATCTTCAGAGGTTCCTATCACTGAGATTCAAAGATAAGACTGCTATTTTAAAAGGATTTCTAAGAGGGAAATGGATGAAAAGAGAGAAACTATTTCAAGCATGCAGTTCAGTGTTAAATCAGTAGCATATTTGGCAGTGGTGAAGAGGGAACAAAGCTGTGACAGGAGAAGAAAGCTAGAAGTTAAAATAATGATTAAAGCAGATGTCAAGTGGTGACAGAGAAAAATAAACCCAAAAGCCTTTCAATTTTGTGTAAAGAGGGTTTGGGGAGCTTTAAGGGGACATTTGAAAAAAGAGAATGATATGAAGTTAGAAGATAATTTTAGTAAAGGTAATAGAGGTGATACCTATGGGTGTGAAGAGAAGAAATTAATTTTAAAAGTGGCCCAGAGTTAAGAGGATATTCCCTTTCGGAATAATGAAGACATATTGTCTATTTCAATGGCCCACTGCTTTTTTCAAGAAGGGGAAAATAGGCTACTAGTAAGACCACATATCGAAACTTGGTTTCAGGTCTGGATACTATTCTTAAAGACAGCAATTGACAAATGAGAGAACATTTCGCGAGAGAATACAGAACACTGAAAGACTAAAAACTGTGTCACGAAAACCCTGAAGGAGCTAAGAATGTTTAGCTGGGAGAAAAGGAAGACTTAAGCGATGATAATCACTGTGTACATCTCTTTGAAGGACTGTCAAATGGAAGAGAAGGTAATTGTCCTTTCTTTTTCTGGAGAGTTTAGATTTAGTTCCATTAAAAAGAAGAAACAAGCGGTCAGATTTCAGTTTGTAGAAGTAGTTTCTAAATGACTGCTGTGGAATAATCGAGCAAATTGTCTTGCAAAGTAGCTTCCCTTCATTGGAAAGGTTCAAGCAGAGGTTGTGTGACTATCTGCCAGGGCCCTCCTTCCCATAGTAGGAAGTCATATTCAATGATTTCTAAGGCAGAGATTCTTTTCTGTGTCGTGCACCCCTTTGGTAGTCTGGTTAAGCCAATAGACCCCTCCTCAGAATAATGTGAATTAAAAAAAATTCATAATGGAAGGAAATGCTAAGTTTTAGATAGTGGCTAGTGAAAATATTGTGTAATCTTTTTTCCCATCTAAGTCTATATAGCTCTTGAAATCTCTCTATGGACCTGTGGAGACCACCAGGTAAAGAACCCTTGCTCTAAGGTCTCTAAGATTCTATGATTATTTGAATGTGTGCTCATGTATTAATACCTGCATTTTGACATTCCAATTGCAGGTTGTTAGAGGGACTCTCCCAACTCCTTGGTACTAAGATTTACCCCTTTGGGCCACCAATCTCTTCACAACCCAAGAACTAGGGCTTTCTTGAGTAGTCATCATTTTTACCTTCCCACATCTACAACCATTCTAGATTTCTAAGGGAAAATGGCAAGAAATCAATTCTCTTCTGTTAATTAAAAGGTAAACATTTTCTGCGATGGGAAAGGTACTTAAAAAGTATCTGTACCTACTGGAGAAAACATGAAAAAAATTCATGCACTGTGTAAGTCTCTAATGGTCTGAGGGGAAAAAAATGTACACTTAGTGGCTTAGAGGAGACAGGTCATATGGTAGCCTCTTTCCCACCAGCAAATTAGAGCCACTAACTATAAGATCTAGGAGGGCTCTCTAAGTCCCAGGAGTTTAAAAAAAGAGAAGTGATTAGTTTCTCCAATACATTTCAGTTTCTACATTTAGAATCAAAGGCATTTCAAAATCACTGACTATGTAGTAACTTGGAATCTTCAATAAGGAAGGGAAAATGAGAAAACACACACACATACACACACACACACACACACACACAAGACCAAAAAACCTTTTCCTTTTTTTAAACTTGGATGAAAAAATTTCAGCTTCTCAAATATAAGATGAAGGAAGCATAGTCAGAACTAGTTCTGAAGAAAAGATCTTTGAGGTTTTAGTGAAATACTAGCTCAATATGAGTCAACCGTATGATGTGATGTTAAAAAAAATGCCAATTTAATTTTAGGCTGCATGAAGAGGAGTATAACTTCTTGTTACAGGGAGGCTATGATAATTCCATTGTACTCTGCCCTTCTCAGACCTCATGTGGACTATTGTGTTCAATCTAGGTTCCAAAGAAGGGGAAGGAAATTGAAAATCAGAAAGTATCCAAAGGAGGGCAACCAGGAAGTTGGAGAATCTGGAGACCATGACCTATAACATCAGTTGAAGGAACTTGGCTTTTTTTTTTTTTTAAACTCTTACCTTCGGTCTTGGAATCATTACTGTGTATTGGTTCCAAGGCAGAAGAGTGGTAAAGGCTAGGCAATGGGTGTTAAGTGACTTGCCCAGGGTCACACAGCTGGGAAGTTTCTGAGGTCAGATTTGAACCTAGGACCTCCCATCTCTAGGCCTGGCTCTCAATCCACTGAGCTACCCAGCTGCCCCCAAACTTGGCATCTTTGTCCTGGAGAAAAGGAGACTCTGGGAGAACATGATAGTGGTCTTTGTAGGGCTGTCACATGGAAGAGGGATTAAACTTCTGTTTGAAGACAGAACCAGAAAGAAGAGGTGGGAGCTGCAAAGAGGTCCATTTAAGCCTGATGTCAAGAAATATGTCCTTACAATGAAAACTGTGCAGAAAGTGGAATGGCAACCTCAAGAAGTGGCGATTATCCTCTTTGGAGGTCTCCAAGCAGAGACTGAATGATCACTTGTCGGGATTCCTTTCATGTGAATTAGACCTGATAGGTTTCACACTGCCAGTAAGTGGTAAGTTCAGTCGTTTTCAGTTATGTCTGACTCTTTGTGACTCCATTTTGGGAGGTTTTTGGCAGAGATATTGAATTGGTTTTTCCATTTTCTGCTCTGGCTTGTTTTACGTAAGAGGAAACTGAGGTAAACAGGGTTAAGTGATTTGACCAGGGTCACATGACTAGTGAGTATCTGAGATCAGATTTGAGCTGAGGAAAATGAGTCTTCCTGATTGCAGACCCCACATTCTTTCCACTGTATCACCAAATCTCACCTTTGGCTCCAAGAAGCTATACCATGCACAGTGGCCACACACTGGTCAAACCATCTCAGTATATGAGCTAAATCAGGATGAAGACAACTGATAGGCAGTGAGTCAAGGGGATGTCTACCCAAGCATGTAAAGACTTCCCCCAGCAGAATTGGCAAATGAAAACAAATTTTTCAACAACCATGGAGGCACATAAAATAGATGCTATTGAGCATTTAGAGCTTGGTCAGACATCAAAGACTCCAAGGTCATCCCCTGCATCCCAGGCCATTGCCAATTGTCTTGACTTTTGTCTTGCCAATGCACTTCAATGGAAGAGAGAATGAGGCTATCTGCTTGTATACTTCTGCCTTCCCGAAATCCTATTCACTCTCAAGTCAAGACATCACCATGTGATGCCATTGGTAACTTTGAAAATGAAGGATGAACAACAAATCTGATAGTTGCTAAGGGTTCCTGTAACTTTCAAATTCTGTGACTATGTGACTCACATGCTCAAATTAGATTTATTAAATAAGACTGATGCCTCAGAAGGGCTAAAGTCAAGATAGGGTTTGTGCTAGATTTCTTCAAATTTGAATCCACATGGGGGTGGTGGTGTGGCTATTCCCAAGATCAGTTCTTAGCTGTCCTCTTTTGTACAGAAAATGACTCATTTTTCACATATATTAGGGATATCCCCTTCTTTTCAAGGGATTCAGGATAGTAACTAATTGGGAGGAGGGTATTATCTGTTACCTACTTCTTCTGATATATGCCTTGGAATCTTGAGCACTAGAGTTGGCTGTGAGAGATAGGGAAATATTTTAATTTGAGGATCCCCATCTTCTTTTTTTCTGAGTAGAATTTTACAGAATTAAAAGTGAATACAATACAGTACAGTAACTGTGAATTTATGTGAATTTCTTTTTAAAAAATTTAAATCAATTTTTTCCAATTACATGTAGAAACAATTTCCTCCTTCCCTTCCCCAAGGAAGAGGGTAATATGATATAGTTGATATATATATATATAGTATCATATAATACACATTTCCATGTTTTAAAACAAGACACATATTACTTTCACCAGAGAAAAATTCATGGGGGAAATAAAGTGAAGAATGGTATATTTCAACCTGCATTTGGACTCTGCTCCTTCTATGTCCTTTATAGTCATGAGTCACTTGGAGTTGTCCTGGATCTTTGCCTTGTTGATGATAATATTTAAGCCATTCACAGTTGATTATCATATATTATTGTTACTGTATACAACATTCTCCTGGTTCTGCTCACCTCACTTCACCTCACTTCATATAAGTCTTTCCTGTTTTATTTTGTGATCATCTTGTTTGTCATTTCTTATGGCACAATAGTATTTCATTATAATCAGGTAGTATTACTTGTTTAGCCACTTCCCAATTGATGGACATCCTTCCATTTCCAGTTCTTTGCTACCACAAAAGAAAAAAAAAGCTGCTATAAAAATTTTGGAGCATATAGTTTCTTGTCTTTTTTCCTTGATGACTTTAGAAAATAAACCTAATAGTGGCATTTCTAGGTCAAAAGGTATAAATAGTTCTACAACTCTGAATATAATTCCTCCTAATAGTTGGATCAGTTCACAAGGAGTCATTGAGGAAGGGAAGAAGGAAGAGAGGGAAAGAGGAAAGAAGAGAAGTAAGGAGGAAGAGAGGGAGGGAAGAAGGAAGGAAGGAAGGAAAGAAGGAAGGAAGGAAGGAAAGAAAGAAGGAAGGGACACATTAAGCACCTACAATGCCAGGCACTATGCCATAATTTTTCAAAACAACCTTAGCAAGTGTTATTATTATTTTAGAATTGGAGAAATTGAGGTCAGAGACTTTAAGTGATTTGCCCAAGATCACATAGCTAGTAAGTGTTAAGTTAAATTTGAACTCAATTCTTCCTGATTTCAGGTGGAGGAATAAACTTGTAATAAGTAAAGATATTAGCCTCAGTGTTAAGAGAAGCCAAAAGGATCCAGAAAATCCAGGAGCTCTGAGGTAGCCACAAAGTGGTGACTATGGTAGGTGCTATGAAATAGTGAAAGCTTAATAGTATCTTTTTTGTTTTAAACCCTTATTTTTAGTCTTAGAATCAATACTGTATATTGGTTTTAAGGCAGAAGAACCATAAGGCTAGTGTAATGGTTAGAATGGGTTTGACTAAATTTTAAGAGTCAAAAAAAATGTTGTGGTCACCATTTATATAAATTAACCCTTAAATCACAATACTGTTAGTAGCTCTAAAAGCTTTATTAATAAGCTAAAGATAATAAGAGAGGGAAATATAGAAAGGAGGTGAAGAATTTCCTAGCCTAACAATCCAAAGCCTAACACTCAGTGTCTGTATTCCTGACATCTAGATCAGGAATCCATGAGGCCTGAGGTCTTGATACAAATGCTGATTGATTGAAGGTAAGGCAAGAAGACTGAGATAACTGACCAGTCTTCCAGAGTGTATGTAGCCTTAGGGAAGGGCTAGGAATTTGGCAAGGTCGAGGTTCAACTCAACTCAAGGTTACAGAAATCAATCATAAGCAATACAAGAGTCATTTTTTGAGCACTCTTAAAATAATATCAAGATTAATGTAAACCTGGATTGCTACACCTTTCTACCTCTGAACAGATGCTGGAGTCCAGGCAACTTCACCTGGCTAGGATCTGGTCCTCATCTGTTGTAACTCAAAACTCTCTGGCCACTACAACAGGATCTGATGTGGAAGTCCCACATCAAGTCATCTTTTATGACTCCTGGTGTCCTTTATCTTCTTTAGTCACCTGGATAACTAGTCTCCCAGGAATTCTGCTCCTGGCTCTTCTGGAGGGATATACGAATCTGACCTTGACCCTCCCTTCTCAGTCATGTCTTATAATAGTCATCTTGTATCATGTCAAATCCTGCTTCTATTATCTGCCATATCCAGTCCATCTCTCCTAGATTGACTTCTACAGCTTTAGTCAGGCATTGGTCATATCCTGCCTGGACAATTTGATGATTCTCTTTGACCAACTCCTTCCACTTCAACCAAAGCTCATCACCACTCCTATAGTTGTCATTTGAGAACATTGCTTTGATAGCTCCATCCCACCTCTTAAGATGCTATAGTGGGTTCTCTATGTCCTGGGCATTGGGTCCAAGAGATTCATACTCAAAGGCTTAGACTTCAAAGGCATCCGAAAAGGATTGTATTACTTATCTCCTCTTCTATGCCTCATTTCAGACTGACTTGTTCCAATCCTCATGGTACAGAGTGGAAAAGTCCTCAATTTGGAGTCAGAAGACCTAGTTATATCTGATTTCCAGTCTTGCTGCTTACTATCTGGGTGACCATGACAAGACACATAACCTAACTGTGCCTCAGTTCCCTTAGCTATTAAAATTAAGAGTTGGTTTTGGATGATCTCTGTAAGGGCCCTTCTAGATCTAAGTCCTATTCCAAGTTTCCCTTCTTCTTTTGAGCTTTGGCTCACGTCTTCCCCCAGGGCTCTGATGTCCAGACCACTATGCCATCTCTCTTTTACTATTCAAAGAGATGCTTTTGGTTTTTCTCCTCTAGGAAATTTTCCCAGACTCACCAGAAAAGAGTTAATTGTGCTAGTAGTGTCAAACTCAAAAAGAAATGAGGCCACTAATCTGTACATAAAGATTCCTGGGGGACACCTATAGACTTAGTTTTAAAATGTAATGTTATCTCCGTTTTATTGTATTCGTATTTATTTTAGTCAATATTTCCCAATTGCATTTTGATCTGGTTTGAGGCTCACTTTAAAGTGTGATAAATATTTAACACCTCTGGCTTATGCCATCCAATTATCCAAGCATGGATATTAGATGGCTATTTCCTTCATTAATTACTCTTATTGTCTTCTTACCTAAACCTCCCAAAGTTGGTGAAGTGAGTTTATTTTGAAGGCCAAGTTGTGATTTGAATTGGGCTTTGAAAATGGGTAGGATTAAAGGGAAGTGAAGGAAAAAGAAGGCAAGGAACAACATTGGTAAAGCCATAGAGGCAAGTGAATGTGGCATGTTTGAGTAACACAGGGAGTAGACTGGCCTAAATAGAATACAAGGCGTATATTAGTGAAGAGTGGGAAACAAGGTCAGAGACAGGGTGAGGTTGAGTTAGGAAAGGCCTTGGAAACCAGGCAAGACAATGTAAACTTGATGATAGCACAACTCACTAAATCCTTAAGTGATTCATGAATCTGACGCTCTCTATTAATTTAGAGACATTCTTGTGAGCAAGGAGGGGACCTGAGCCTTTTTTCCCACTCCAAACAAGAGAAGCATTCATGGTCAAATTATTACCTTGCCCAGAGTTAGAATAGGTGGCGACCTATGTAGAAATTGTTTTAGAACTGTAGAGAAACTTCCCTCTGCCTCCCTTACTCCCCACAAAATTTCCCAAACTGAGGCCTGAAATCCCACCATTAATGATTCATCCCTCCAAACTCTAAACTCTTTTCAAATGTGAATGTATTCATAAGATATAAAGGAAATACATTTAGTCCCTTATACCTTAATGCAAATTGTTTTTATCATCTGGGCCATGGATTCTTGGCTAGGGAAGGAGAAAGAAAACTAAAGAAAAGAGGAACAAGAGTAGAGAAAGGCTGATTATAGACCTGAAGAAAAACATTCCTTGTCGTTTTCATGATGACCTCTATCCCATTTTACCTTTTCTACTTTATTTCTGTCCCCATATGCACTTTATTCTTTTTTGTCCACTTTCTTAGATCCCATCCAATAAGGATTAGTTTAACTCTACTCCCAGGGTCATTCTTGCCAAAGTATTTAAGTAGATGTCACACATGTTCAGAAATCCTGACTTTTCCCTAATTAATTAATATTATCTTCTAGAAATCTCCCATTTTTATGTGCTTTCTATTTATTCACTCATTTATTCCACAAATATTTATTGATGTCGTACTATGTCCAGAGGCAGAGCTCTGGGCCTGGGATCAAGAAGACCTGAGTTCAAATTTGACATGAGATATTTACTTAAATGAGTAAAATGAGAATAACAACAGCACCTATCTTACAAGGGCTATTGTGAGGATCAAATGAGATATTTGTAAAAGCTCTTGCCTATTCATCTAGAACAGTGGTTCCCAAACTTCTTTGGCCTCTTGCCCCCTTTCCAGAAAAAATATTACTTAGCCCCCTGGAAATTAATTTTTAAAATTTTAATAACAATTAATAGGAAAGATAAAAATACACCTGTGGCCATCACCACCTCCCTGGATCGCTGTAGCACCCACGAGGGGGTGGTAGCCCCCACTTTGGGAATCACTGATCTAGAAGAACAAAAAGTCAATATCAAGAGAATCAGTGGAAAACAAGGTGAATGAAGGTGGTCTAGCAGTACCAGATCTCAAACTATATTACAAAGCAATAATCATGAAAACAATCTAGTACTGGCTAAGAAATAGAGCGGTGGATAAGTGGAATAAGTACATAGACAATATCTAATAATAAATGACCATAGTTATTTAGTGTTTGAGAAATCAAAAGATCCAAGCATTTGGAATAAGGACTCTCTAGCTGGCAAAAATATTGGGAAAATTGGGAAATGGTATGGCAGAGATTGGGACTAGATCAGCATCTCACACCATATACCAAGAGAAGGTCAACGTAAATGCCTGATTTTAGACATAAAGGGTGACACCATAAACAAGTTAGCACAGCATGAAAGAGTTTACCTGTCAGTTCTATGAAAAGGGAAGAATTTATGACCAGACAAAAGATTTAAAAAATAATGTCTGCCTGGAACATAGTAGGTACTATAGAAATGTTTATTCTCTTCCCCTCTATAAGGCTACGAGGCACTGCTTTGTGCAGTGAGAGATCAAAGCTTGAGATATGTTCTCTGCTATTATGAAGCTTACAATCTATTAAGGAAGAACACACATATTCAAGTAACTGAAACATAAGTTTAGGAGAAGGGGAAAGGGAAAAGACATTAAAATACTTACTATGTGCCAGGTACCATGTTAAGGTTTTGGTTTTTTCAAACCCTTACCTTCCATCTTAGAATCAATACTGTGTATTGGTTCCAAGGCAGAAGAGCAATAAGGGCTAGGCAATGGGGGTTAAGTGACTTGCCCAGGGTCACACAGCTAGGAAGTATCTGAGGCCAGATTTGAACCCAGGACCTCCCATCTTTAGGCATGGTTATGAATCCACTGAGCCACATAGCTGCCCTTCTTGTTATCATTTTTAAAATATTATTTCATTTGATCTTCACAATCGTGTAAGACAGGTTTTTATTCTTATCTTCATTTTACAGTCGAGATAACTGAGGCAGACAAAGGTTAAGTGACTTACTTGTTCAGGCTCACATAGCTAATGTCTTTTTTTTTTTTTTTTTAATAAACCCTTACCTTCCATCTTGGAGTCAATACTGTGTATTGGCTCCAAGGCAGAAGAGTGGTAAGGATAGGCAATGGGGGTCAAGTGACTTGCCCAGGGTCACACAGCTGGGAAGTGTCTGAGGTCAGATTTGAACCTAGGACCTCCCATCTCTAGGTCTGGCTCTCAATCCACTAGGCTACCCAGCTGCCCCCTTAATAAGTCTTAAGGTCAGTTTTTTTCTTTATTCAAAGATATTTTATTTTCCCAATTACATTTAATAACAATTGTCAACATATATTTTCCGAAATCATAAGAAAAAAATTGTCTCCTTTCTTCCTTTCCCTCCTTCCTCTTGGAAATGGCAAGCAATTTGATCTGGATTATACATGTATTATCATGTAAAACATACCTCCACTCTGGTCATTATACTCATATAAAACCAAAACCCTAAATAAAATCATAAATAAACTAATGTGAAAAGTAGTATGCTTTGATCTACATCTGCCTCCAACAGTTCTTTCTCTGGAAGTGGATAGCATTCTTTGTCATAAGTCTTAAAGCCAATGTTTAGAGGCACTAATGTACTATTAGTAGAGCTTTGATTAAATTATTCCAGAAAGCAATTTGAAACTTTATCCAAGAAGCCACTGAAATGTATGTACTCTTTGATCCATTAGTACCATTAATGAGCTTATTCTCAAAAGACACTAAAAATAGAAGATACTTCTTAGCTTTATATATACAAAAATATTTATTATAGCTCTTTATTGTAGTGAAGAATTGGAAACAAATGATCAATTAGAGAATGACTGAACAAATTATGGTTTATCAATATCATGGAATTTTATCACTATAAAAATCATGAATATGATATACTCCATCAAATTAAGAAATATGAGAAGGCTTGTATGAATTAATGGAAAAAAATGTGAGCAGAACAAGGAGAACAACTTGCACAATGACCACGATAATATAAAGAAAAATAACCTTTAAAAATGTGAGAACTCTGTTCAATTCAATCATAACTTCATAAGACGTTATAAATCATGCATTCCACACTTGGCAAAGAAATCTTGGTCCAAAGGTGTAGAATGAGATGTACATTTTCAGGCTATTAGGACACAATATTATATACACTGTTAGCTATCATTTTTATCTATTGCTTTTGCTGAATTGTTTTTCTTTGTTACAAGACAGGGATAATGAATAAAGAGACTTGAAATAAATAACTATGTTATAAAGATAAAAGATATTACAATGAATGAAAAAAATGTTTAAAAAGTCAATGTTGAACTCAAGTCTTCCTGTCCTCATACCCAGAGCTCTATTCTCTATTCTACCTTGCTGTTTAGAATGTGAAAATATATGGGAGGTATTAAGGGATATGTTAATTTAGAGGATGAAGAGATTTTTTTAAATGAGAACAAGGAAATTTTCATGAAAGAGATATTTGAGCCAGGTGTCACTAGGACAAGGGATCATGAATTGGGAAAGTCTTTCCATGTAGAGGAAACATCACGATCAAAGGTCAGAGGTGGGAAACCATGTGGCTGGCATATTTGAGGAAGATCTAATTCAGTAAAACCAAAACACAGAATAGAATTAAAAACAAGGAGGAGATATGGTTAAAAAGATAGATGAGGGGCAAACTGAAGGGCTTTAAAAGCCAGATGAAGGCTATTGGACAGCATGAAGTAGGGCAATGAAAATCACTGGACTTCTTTGAATAAGAGGTTGATATGATCAAAGGTATCTTTCATAAGAGCATTCATTTGGTGGTAGCAGGAGAAGAGAGGCAAGGAAACCAGAAAAGAGGCTACTTTAAGGTAATGAAGATTTACCTCCCTAATGTATAGTAGTGGCATTGAAAAAAGAGAGATAGAGATGAATGTGAGATGCTGCAGAGGGAAAAACCACTAGAATTCCCATGAACAGATTGAATATAGGAAAGGAAATTAAAGATGGCAATGCAATTTAAGGTCTAGATGATTTTTCATTATTCAGTCATTTCAGTCATGTCCAACTCTTCATGACCCCATCTGAGGTTTTCTTGGAAAAAGTTTGCCAAGTGGTTTGCCATTTTCTTATCCAGCTCATTTTACAGATAAGGAAACTGAGGCAAACAGGGTTACGTGACTTACCTAGGGTTGCATTGCTAATAAGTGTCTGAGGCTGGTTTTTATAATAACAAATAGAGCCAGATAACCAATGTTATTATAGAAGGGGGAGAGAGAGAAAGTCTATATGGGAGACTCTCTTTCAGCTCTCCCCTCAGGGCCGAATATGCACTGCTGAGATGTTGAGGGGGTGTTACTCCAAAACTGGGTGACCTGGATGGTCGTGCTGCCCCACAGGAGTTGGGGACGAGGCTTCCCTATAAGGAGGTATGGGGGACCCCAATCTGATTCTGAATGAGGGCAGGGTTCATGCAAGCCTCCCCCAAGGTCAGTCAACTTCACAGCGAGCGATCTGGTTTCAAGATGGAGGCAGCCAAACCAAGCTGTGATTCCCCTCCCCCTCGTTGTCTCTCAGGCACTCTGGAACACCATCTGACTAATGAATGGTTTTATTAATACCAATATAGGGTTTGGGGAAAGAGGTGAAGGGCAGAGGGATTTTGGGGTGCCCTCTTCTCTAATTCTATGGGGTCCGTCACTCGGGTGGGAACCTTTGGGGTTCCTGCTCCCAAGCGTCTCCCCCCGCCTCTTCTCCTTCAATTTCTATTTCTATTTCCTATTCCTATCCTTTTCTATAATTGCAAAGTCAAACTGGAAAGGGTCTCTCAGCAGGGCTGGGTAATGGGAGAAGGAGCCTAAGAGATCGCTCCCAAAATGGAGTCCAGAAACTTAGCTAACTCGTTTGTTGAAGTCTTGCTGGGTGTGAAGTGATGGATTGCCTTTGACCAGGGAATCGGGGTTTCAATGTCCAAAGAAAGAGCCTCAGGAAGCCCTCAGGACTGGATCCAAGCTGAGATGTTCTCCTCCTACCTCTCTCCAGTCCTCCTCTGGAACTCCTTCTCCTCCTCCTTCCTCCCAAGAATTACCCACAATTCCCTCTGGTCTCAACTGTCACCAACTGTCACCAACTGTCACCAACGGCCTTCTTCTGGCTCTTTTTGTCCCATCCCCCATCCTTACATTTTGAACTCAAGAAGATGAGTTGGAAACTTTGTTGATATGTTAATTCATTTTTCCCGAGTTGCTTTTTTTTTCTTTTTGTTTTGGAAAGATACTTTATCATTACTAATTACATGTAATAACCACTTTCCACATAAGTTTTCTGAAGTTATTATGGTCTAAAGTGTCTCTTCCTCCCCCTTTCCAGAGCTGGTAAGCAATTTGAGCTGGTTTATATATATGTTATCACTCAAAACATATTTCCATATTGTTCATTTTTGGAAGAGAAAACTTAGATAAAAACAAAACTTCCAAATAAACTAAAGTGAAAAATTATATGCTTTCATCTGCATTCTGACTCCACCATTTCTTTTTTCTGGAGATGTATATCATTCTTTGTCTTAAGTCCTTCATATTGTCCTGGATCATTGTATTGCTGAAAGTAGCTAAGTATTTCACAGTTGATAATTTCACAATATTGCTGTTATGTACAGTGTTCTCTTCTTTCTTTTTTATTCATTATCAGAAGACGTGGCTCATAATCTTTCTCTCCTTCCCAACTCCTGTCCTCATAGTAGGGACTTCAACATACTAAGTGCCACTATTTAAACACTTTAATTGTTCAGTTCCACAACCTACTCTCTTCCCATGATCTACACCTCCACCTTACCACAATCATACACAAACATGGTCATAACCTTGCCCTTGCCATCATCCACAAATGTACCACCACCACATTCAAAAGCTTTTAAATCTCTTTATATGATCATATCTATTGCCTTTCTTCCTCCTTCTGCTTTCCCATCCCAAACTATATTCTTCATCCATATCATGACTTCCAATATCATGACCTCTCAGTTCTCACCCAGGCTATCATCCTTTCCTTATGCATTTTTTCCATTTTCCCCCATCTTGACCCTCTGATAAACTTACTCATTTTTACACTGTCATCTTCTCACAAGTCCCTGTCCCTCTTGTCATATTATCAATTGTGCCCTGCCAGTCCTTAGCCTTGGATCATTCCCATCATCTTCTGTCTTCATGCCTTCACATCTCTGCTGAATGAAAGTGAAGAAAATCATATAAGCATTCTGACTTGATCCTCTATAAATTTATGTTACACAACTTCAACTGGGGCATCATTGTTACTAGGGAATCCTTCTATACTTCCTTTATCAACTCATTATCCCACCCTCCAAAGCAGCTCTTCCAAACTTTTTCATCCTTCCCCAAACCTCCCATAGCTAACCCTCCCTTTACCTTTCAAATCTCAGCTTGCCTCATATTTTACAGAAAAAAAATTGAAGCCATTCTCTAAGAGTTCCCTCTTCTTCCTCTTTTTCATTTCATTTCAGAGAGGGGTGGAGGAATGACCTCTTCCCCCATAACAGTCCCAAGTCTGGCCTGAACTAGATTAAAATATAATTGGGAAATATTTAATAAAATAAACATAAATACAATAAAACAGATATTATTACATTTTAAGGCTATGTTAGAATATGTCCGGATGAGTGGCCCAGATTTCTATTTTAGTTTGACACTATTGATATATAAGGATTCAGAGGAGTTAGGATGGACTTGAGGTCTTGAGGAAAGAAAAAGTTTCAACACCTGCCATAAAGAATACAACAGGGAATATAAGTAAAAGGATCAATGGGGTCCATTTGAGATTAGAGAGTATGCACCCATATGTAGTCACTTAGTCTGGCTTTATAAATCTTTCAGGTGATGTTCATCAGTCCAGAGTCAGGAAGAGAGACCCTGGAAGGTGGAATCTGTCCATGACTGGACAGGAGAGTATGAAGGTGGAAAAAGGGGAAGGAAGCCCAAAGTCCATCCAAAATGTTCAGCCTGAGTAAGAAAAGAAATTAACCTAGATGTGGGATCATGGACTTGGAAAACAGGGAAGGAAAGGACTGGAGATAGAGATGAGTGTGAAGAGCAGTAGGAGTAAGGAAGTGGAAGAATAGGGTGTGATGGCCAAAAAGGGGAATTTCAGAGTTCCAGACTGTGTGGGCCTGCTATACCTCATGACTCCACTCTTTCCTACCAATAAGTTCTAGGACTTGGCTAATTTTTGCCCACTTTTGGGTTGTGTCCTCAATTTCCCTCTATGACTCCTGCTTCTGAGAAAAATTCACCTAACATAACCTGTAGAGGGAAAAATATTTATGGACATTGCCATGTACAATAAAAGCAGTTTACTACTCTTCTTTTCAATGTTTTTAAGGACTATTTTTTGTCTAAATTTTTGGCTAAATGTCATAGAAACATATGCTAAGAAATCAGAGGAGAAAATTTACAAACTACAGAGTTCTTATTAGTTCATAGTGGTCTTCCTTACAAAATATAATGACCTGAATCTTCTTTTGATCCCTTTACTTCCTGATTGACCTCCTTTTCCAGTGCTATATCATAGTAGTTAGAGTTCTGGACCAAGAGTTAGGAAGACCTGAGGTCAAATTCAGCCCCAGATGCTTCTTAGGACTGTGACCCTGGGCAAGTCAGTTAACCTGATTGCCTGACAAAAAGGATCCACTGGATCTGTTGGAAAAGAAAATGGCAAACCACTCCGGTATCCTTGCTAAGGAAACCCCATGGCTTGATATGGGCCATGGGAGTCACAGAGAGTTGGACACAACTAAACGACTGAAGATTGATTCTAAGTTCTAAACACTTGCCCAACAGATTGAGGGTTTAAGGATCACTTGCTGTCCCCATCCTTCTGGAATCAGCTTCACTATCCCTAGCTCCACGTGAGGGAGGCAGCCCAGAGTCTCTTGTAGGGAACTAGGAAGGGGCTGATTTGTCTCTGTCTCATTTGATTACCACAGTGCCTTATACCTTCCTATTTGTATCCCCAGCACTTAGCACAGTGTTTTGTATATCATAAGGGCTTAATAGATGATATTTCACTTGTTGCTTTCATCCCCCACCCCCTTTCTTCATTTACTGAAAGGAAGAGGTGAAGGGACATGAGTGTAGGCTCAGAGCAGATCTGTGATTTATTTTATTTGTGTGGGAAATTTCAAATGTGGAAATTCCCTCCAAGAAGACAGATCCTGCCACTCTTCTATAATTTATTTAGAGAGCAGCATGGAGTGGTTGCCTTAGCCAGTGTCATACAACTAGCATGTGACAGAGACAGAAGTTGAATTGACCACAAGGTTTACTGTCTAGTCATCATACTATGCCATCTCTTTTGTACACATAGTAGGTGCTTCACAAATGCTTGCTGAATATGGGTTTATAATATGAAAAATATTTTGGGGTGTTATAGGTAAATAATCGCTGGCATATTGAAACCCAAACTACTATTGATAAGCTGTTATATTGATCTTACTGTTGGTATTGAATATAGGTATTGGTAGACTGTTGGTAATGTCCAACTGTTATAATAAAGTTGTCAGTGGTTAAACTGACTCACAGGCAGTTGATGGAAGGTCAGATGCAGTTTAATCCAACTCTAATTTATTTCTAGTTGAGGCAGGGAAAGCCAATAGAAGGATAGAAACTAGGAGTTAGGGATAAGGTAGGAAACCTATTTACCTAATACTAAGTTTGTCTAAATAAAACCCCTCACCAGCAGCCTGCTTTATTTGTAGCTTCTTCTTGTTTACCAAGGTAGACACTACACTTAACTACATTCACTGACTAAAATATTAAATTCTAACTTACTAATCTATGCTAAAATGATGAACTTTGAATATATAATAAACTCCTAAAGAAACATATATAATCTTCAGAGAGAAGTTGAAGCAGTTTCTTTCTCTTTCAGAAGTCAAAGAACCAGACTTCTGACAGTTTAGTCCAGTCCAGCTGTCACCTCAGTTGACCAAATTGTTCTCCAGCTCCCCCTCTGGTTCAGAGGGGAAAGCTCTAAGTCAACACTCTCTCTGCTCTCAGGATTTGTATTTCAAATCTAAAAGTAATGGTCTCAAAGTCAAAAAAGATCTTTTTTCCTCTCAGAGAATGACCCAGAAACCTTCTCCAAAAGAAGTCAGAGAGTCTGTACCCAGAACTCCCAAGCCAGCTCCTTTTTATGATAGGTCTCTTAAAGCGACCACAGCAAACTCTCTCTGTCCCCACTCTTAAAGAAGACAGCATAAAAGCCAAAAACCCTTTCTCTGACCTAAAACCCCTGCTCCTAATGAGACAGGGTAAACTAAATAATATCCTTAGCACAACATTCCCCCCTGTGATTCTTTGGGAGACCTGTCTCCCCAATGAATCATTTAACCTAACTTATTCTACAATTGAAACAGAGAGAAGTAAAAAGAAGAAAGAAAGCAAAGGAAAAAATTTTGCAAAATGCAAGTTATACATTAAATAAAAATTTTACAGTTATAGATATAATACAATTCTAATTGTACACTATACTTTTATAGAAACAAAACTTCTTTAAGATAATAATTATTGCAACTTACAGTTACTATGTACAAAAATTTGCAAAAAAAAAAACCCAAACATTATATACAAGAATTTACATTATAGCAGGGGGTAGCTAGGTGTCTTAGTGGATAAGTGGATAGAGAGGCAGTCTTAGAGACAAGAAGTCTTGGGTTCAAATCTGACCTCAGACACTTCCTAGCGGTGTGACCCTGAGCAAACCACTTAACTCCTTTTGCCCACACCTTTGGAACTGGTACTCGACATTCATTCTAAGATGGAAGATAAGGGTTTTAAAAAAGGAAAAGAAAATAAATGGAAAACTCTGACATATGGTACTCATTGGAATCCATATAATGTCAAGTGGAAAGATGGGTAATCCTCCTCTGGAAGACTGATGAGAGAAAATGGTCAAGAATGGCACAGGATAGACAGGCATGGATGAGTTGCTATGTGCATTGTTGAAGAGAATACCAAATCAAGGAGATAACAGATCCATCAAAAAATAGAACACATGATAAGAAAGTATCTGTCCTCCCCCCACATTCAGAGTAGGGTATAATAAAGACTTTGGAGGTTCTTGACTTAAAGAAAAATAATGAATTGTCACATCGTGATATAATGGCTTACTAATACAAGCCAAGACAAATATTATCAGTTACAGACTACCTTTCATCTCTCACTTATCTCACTGGCATTAATATGGATATGAATTAGCCACATGACTTTATATTGCCTGAAAGTTATTTAGGGCACAAGACACTATTGTTGAACTTTTCTCTTCACTCTAGTTTTCCTAGGCTATAAATTTTCTATGATTAATCAGGCATAACGTATTTGAGTTGTGACAAATGGAAAACTGGGGAGCTGGCTGGCAAAGGGCCCACACCAAATCCAAATGAAAATTATTTCTCCCACTAGATGGCATAAGAATGTTGTAGACAGTCATCTACAGAACAGCTTGTCTGGACAAGTTCAGGAAAATGGAACAGAAGTCTCTTTACTTATACAACAAATAGCTGTGATTTTGCAGATTGTGGCCTCTCAAAAGGCAATAGAATCTAAGTTTCTTGTGGGGAGAGGTTGCTTCATTTGTGCAGAGTAGGTATTTTAAATGCTTGTGAGCTGAAATTGAATTGAATATGTAAATTTGTAGGAAAATCTCAGATTTTCCTGAAGCCCAGAAAAGTTGTTGACTCATTGGCACAATGCTAATAAGTTTTGCAGGCAGGATTTGAATCTTTGTCTTCTTAATTCCAAGCTCAGCATGGTATTCACTTCAAGACCATGCTGCTTCAATGTTTTATTAATAAAGCACTTTGGAATTTTGTAATTATTTCCTCCCTTATTTTATAAGTTCCTATCAAAAGCAATTATAGTATGAGCATATGGAGAGAAAGAAAGAGAGACAGAGAAAGAGAGAGAAAAGAGATTTAGAGAAATGAGAGAGAAGAGGAAAAAAAAGAGAGAGGAGAGAGGAAGAGAGAGAGAGGGAGAGAGACAGAGAAAGAGAGGAGGAGGAACGAATCCCAGAATTAAAGTATTTTTATACCTTGAAGATATCTTAGAGATCATCTAATGCAAATTTAACAGTCAATATTAAGTGTTTACTGTGTTAGTCACTGTGTTAAACACTGTAGATGTAAAGAAAAAGCAAAAAGTCCCTGCCTTTAAGAACTTCACATTATAATGGAAGAGACAGCATTTAACATAATAGGTATATACATTAGATAAATATGAATGATATTGTGTTCTGCACATACTAAGTAATCAAAAACCATTATAATTATATGTATGATTTTGTACATACATGTATACATAAATATGATGTATTTCTTATTGAAATCTAAAGCATTTTGATCATTGACTCATTGAAAATCTCCTTTTATTAAATTTTAAAGCAGTTATTTTTAATAATGTAGTTATTATTATTAGTTAACATAGTTATTAAATTTAAAACTGTTATTAAATTTTCATGTAGTTCTGTCTTATTACTAGACAGGGCACCAGGAGGTTTAGTGCCCTGCCTCTAGTCACTTATGTCAGGGGCAGTTCTTGAGCCCAGGTTTTCTTGCCTAAGGCCTGCCTCTAACCATCCCATCCCTTGCATATAGCCAACAGTAGGCACTTAATATATGCATATTGAAACTAAGGGTTTTTTGGATCTAGGTTTACCCTTAGAAATACGTAAACAATGATGCTAAATGGAATCCACACACCATTAAGAGAACTAGGAGAAAGCTACAACATGTCAAGTGTAATGAATTACACGAGTGGTGCCCCCTCATGGAGGATTTCTGGGAGAACATGGACAAGAGTGGCACAGGATGGGCAGACACTGGATGGATGGCAATCTGCAGGGATTCTATCAAAGACTAACACACCACCTAGCACAAAGTCTTGCACACAACATTTCTTCAATAAATGATTGTTGCTGGATTTTATGGCATCATATTATTATAATATTAATAATCATGGTATTATAATATTAGTATTATGAAAGAGTCATGAAATCATCAGCAGTGCCCAATCCTGAAAAGGAGTCTGAGTTGAATGGAGACTAAGGAAGGATGTTGCCTTAGAAGTTCGTGGATGAATGCACTGGGGGACTGGAGGGTTGGGGGTTATAGTTTGTAGGAATTTAAGAAGGGAATGGGGGAATCAAAAATAGAGGTTATAGGTGAAGATTGAATTTTCAAAACTGAAAACCTTATAAAATTCAGCTCATCATGGTGACAGCAAAGATTATTTTTTGGGGTGTCAGCATATAAAGTTGAATGCTTTTCTACAAACTAATGTAAATATAAAAATATTGCCTTGTTAAAACACTGCCTGGTAGCCTTATGACCTTACCTAGGGTATACTTTCCCTAACTGATACTCAAAATCTCTAATTGGAAGCTTATACAATACTACCCTTCCATACCTTCCCTCCTCCCCATAGCTGCCAAACTCCTGGGCTTAGGCACAGTAAGGCGAAATTTTAGAGTTATATGCTAAAGAAGTCATTTGTTTTAAGAAAAAAAGCTTTCTGGTTTCATGTATTTCTACAGTTTTTAACATTGTTTTCAATGAATCATGTTTTTTTTCTTCTCCCTGTTATTTTGACACTAGGGGGAAAAAAACCTTCAGCAACCATCAGTAAAAATCTACAATGAATGATTCAATTTTTATTTAATAATTAGGACCTGGAGGAAAAGACCTTATAATGAGTCCACAAAAGGCCCACTGTGTTTAGATGTTATTAATAACATCTAAAGCTCATCCATATTGAATAGTGAGGTGGGGCTGAAAAGCAAAGACTATCTAATAGTCCTCAAGCCAATAACTCTCTTCTCCAGGGCTGCTGCCCCATAGACTCTTCTACCACTGGTTAGCTAGGGCATTTGGCCCTATGTGTGTCTGCACCTACAAGATCTACACTTAGGCCAATGATCCGGTTGGAAAGCTCCTGAGGTTTCTACAATCACTTCTGATACCAACACAATTCTGGGCAGCTGTATTCCTAGATTTTATTAGAAACCTTCTCTTGGGGGGGCAGCTGGGTAGATCAGTGGATTGAAAGCCAGGCCTAGAGGTCCTAGGTTCAAATCTGGGCTCAGACACTTCCCAGCTGTGTGACCCTGGGCAAGTCACTTAACCCCCATTGCCTAGCTCTTACTGCTCTTCTGCCTTGAAACCAATACACAGTATTGATTCCAAGATGGAAGGCAAGGGCTTAAAAACAAATAACTAAATAAACAAGCAAAATTAAATAAATTGATAGATAGATAAACAGACAAACAGTTAAATAAATAAACAAAAAGAAACATTTTCTTGGCCCAGAATCAGGGCTGCCCTAGGATAATGGCCTGCTTTCTCCCTAGGCTGCATATTCCACATTTGTAGAAATCACCTTGCTATTTAAAGAGGTATCTTCTGCCTGGACAGCCTTTCCGCATACATTATCTTAGAAGCCAACAGTTTTGTTTCTCCCTTCTGGAAAGATCTATTTACAACCTTTTACCATTTAGCACCCACAGGACAATGGTTAGGCTAAGTGAACAAATAGACCCCTGAACAATGTCTCTGATATCGCATTTCAAATCACTAAAATAATTAGACTCCTACCCATCTCTAGCTCCCTAGCAGAATTCCTTTTCAATAGCTCTGTTGAATTAGATGGCCCTGATGTTCCATTCACCTCTGAAATTCTGTGATCTGATGATGAAAAGGATTGATTTTTCCATTGAAATTGGCAGGATGGGCAGCCTCATGAATGTGTGTGTGCTTTTGTGTTTTTAAAAATTGTGTATAGGACAGCTAGATGGCTCAGTGGATTCGGAGCCAGGCCCAGAGACAGGAGGTTCTGGGTTTAAATCTGGCTTCAGACACTTCCTAGCTAGCTGTGTGACCCTGGACAAGTCTCTTTACCCCCATTTCCTAGCCCTTATTGCTCTTCCATCTTGGAACCAATATGCAGTGCTGATTCTAAGATGGAAAGTAAGGATTTAGAAAAAAAAAATTGAGTATCTCACGCCACCTCCATCCCACTTCCAGCATGGATGCTATTACTGAAAAATAAACATAGATACAAGGTATAAAAAAAGAAAGAAAAATATTAACTGAAAAATACTTCATATGATGTGGGTTTTTTTTTTTGCAGTATCAGTAATATCCAGCAGGTTGTACCCATGGACCACTTTTCTAGTTGAAACTCTATAGATGTCTATGATCATGAACTTCTGTCAAACTATGGCATGGAAGTTTTACTTTGACCTATTAAATGATATTTACAGTATAAGTCACCTGGGGAAATAGCACAAGTGGTTTTAATTAAGTAAGTCAGCAAAGCACTTATTAAGCTTTTATCATGTGCTAAGTAAGTGCTTACCCTATGCTCTGCACTAAGCAAAGGAAATAAAAGAAAGGCAAAAGTAGTCCCTGCCTTCAAGGAGTGCATTCCAATGGAAGAGCTCCTGTGTGAATAAGTAGGCACAGCTAAGATTCATAGACTAGGTGGAGAGTAAGTTCAGAGGGGAATCACTAGCTGCTGGGGAGACCAGGAAAGACCTCCTGCAGAAAGTACACCTGAACTAAGTCTTTAAAGATGATAGAAAAATCAAGAAGCGAAGATTCAGGGCCAGTCCAGGCACGGGGAACAACCATGCAAAGTGATGGTGACTTGGAGATGGAATGCAGTATTTCCACAGCTGCACATAGGATAGGGTACCAAGAAAAGAGAGTGTGGGGAGAGGAATGGAGCCAAGAAAGGTAAGAAGGGATTCTGCTATATAAATTACCTTTTAAAGATAATGGGTAAATAATTATTAGTTAAATTTATGCCATTTAATTTTAGCAAAAGTACCCACTCCAATGAGATCACAGAGCTAAGCTTACGTGGGTCCTCACTGCTGTATGGCAATTCTTCAATTCATCTCCTGAAGATTTCTTATCACATTCATTATAGCAATTTGTTCCTTCACTCCCTAACTCTATCTTTATCTCCTCTTACAGAAGACCTTGCCTCTCATTTACTGAGATCAAGGCCAAGTATAATGAACTACATCAACTTTCCTTCTCACAATCTCAAAACATCCTTGTTTTTGTCCATCTCCTCTATTTTCCAATTTCAGGAGATGAGGAAACTTTCCTCCAAGCGAAGGCTAACTTCTCCATTGCCCCCTTGATCTTATCTCTTTTTATTTCCTCTGGGTCTTTACTCCATTGTTTAATCCCACCTTATCTTTCCATGTTTAACTTCTTCATTTCTACCAAAAGTTTACCACCCAACATGCTAGAGGTCTTTCTCACTTCCTCCCAACATAGAGTACTCTGACTATTTACCTTACACAATTTTTGCCACATCTTCTCTTCCTTTCATACACTTCCTTGATAACCTTCTTTATTTCTGTTCTTCAGTTTCTGCTTGGTTATGTGTCATAACCTGTTCACAGTCTCCAAGAGCCTGTCTATTGCCCTTTGTATGACACATCTTAGTTCTTCAGAGGCAGGAGTAGTCTACATCTTGCTGACATGCAAGAACACAAGTAAAATGTTAATTTTGAAATGAGAAACTTTCACAGAAAGTGTGGTGTCAATATCTAATAGCTACCTTCTCCTTTTTTTCAAGCCTTTATTTTCCTTGATCTTTACAGGTTTTAATATTGTTAACTATCCATTCTTTCTTTTTAAAGATTATTTTAAATATTTTGTTTTTTCCAAGTAAACATACAGCTTTTTTGATAATCTTCTTCTTCATCTTTTTTGTCTTCTTCTTTTGTCATCGTCCTCTCATTATTTTTGAGTTCCAAATCTTCCATTTTCCCTCATTGAGAGGGCAAGCAATTTGATAAAAGATAAACATATACAGTCATGCAAAACATATTTCCATATCAGTCATGTTGTATCTACTCTTTCTTGACTCCGTCTCTTTCCTTTGCTTCAGAGACACTCCAGTGGCATGTTGGAACTGACTCGTACTGGATCATGAGAGCCAATTGTTAAATTTTCATTGGAAACTTGGAACTTGACAAATGCTACAGATCAGGGCTTGATTTACTATTTTGTTGATTATTTAGATTTAAGAAAGTGGTGGAGAATATGTTAATAATGTAGATCAAACATAAATGTGTCATGCATGCTTTTGGGGGGGGAGCCAGTTGTTAAAAATTTATCAACACATCTCTTGTGTTACTTATCAGCACAACCCATCTACCTTTCTGATCACTAAATTTCTTTCTTCTCCAGTCTGTCTTCTTGCTCCTACTAAGGAGCATTCATTAAATGTGAGTGTCCTCCAAGGCTCTGACCTTTCCCTTTTTGTCTTTCTATAGATTTTCTCTTTGGACAAGTCCATCCCTTCCTAGGACTCTGGATAGATTAATTATAAATTTATGTCTAGACAGATGTCTTTCTCGATCTTCTATTCTGCATTTTCAACTGTATTCAGGACATATGACTTGGGAAACAAATCACTATCTAGTGATGTGACTTTTAATCATCAACGAGAATCCAATAGTTGATTCTAAAGTACTGAAGTCCAGAAAATGCTATCAGAGAGAAAGTCATATTCCAGTGATGATAAATAGAGAACAGAGATATAGTATTTATTTTTACCGATATGTTGTAAGGACATCTCTCTAGGTGACCCAATGGATAGAGCCCTGGGCTTGGAGTTAGGTAGACTCCTCTTTCTCAATTCAAATCTGGCTTCAGATACATTCTAGCTATGTGACCCTGGGCGAACCATTTAAATCTCTTTGCCTCAGTTTCTTCCTCTATAAAATGAGTTGGCTAATGAAATGGCAAGTCACTCCATTTTATCTTTGCCAAGAAAACCCTAAATGGGGTCACAAAGTGTCAGACACAACAGAAAAACAACTGAACAATAACAAAATATGTGGTGAGTAGCTAAGAACAAAATGAATGAGCAGTATATTGATATCACCAAAGACAACAGCAGCTCACACCACCTTCAGGAATGAGTTGCCATGCCCCTTGTGTGACTCCATGGATTCCTGAGAGATGCTCATTCAAGCGTATTCCCTGACCACACGGTTTCCCTCCATGTTCTCTGTTGACATGTATTCTCCCCCCGCTGGTAATGTGTTAGCCATTAACTCAACAGCATGCCCTGGCATAAGAGGTTTCAATAAATATAGAGGTATTAGTATTAGATAACATATGCACACATACAGCTTTATGCTTTTGTTTGCAGGTTAAATGTTGAATGATAAAGCACTTTAAGTTTGCAAAGCACTTTGGGGATTATTTCATTATATCCTTCCAACAGTAATATGAGGGAGATGCAGTTATTATCCTCATTTTACTGAGGCCAAGAGTTTAAGAAATTCCCCCTGGGTTACGTAGTTAGTATATGTCTGGGGAGGATTCAAATTCAAGTTTTACTCATTCCAAGTTCAATGTTCTTTCCTCTATACCAAAAAGCTGCCTTGAATTCTTAAAAATAGCACTTGTACATATGCATATATATGTATATGTATATGTACATATATATATGCCCATTGTAGTATTTTAATATCTTTTTCCTTGTTCATTCATTCATTCCTGAAATTCATATGAAGTCTCTTATTTCAAATGGTTGATGCATGGCCATGTGGCATAGATAAAACCATATATCATAATTCCAAAAGTCTGACAGGAAGGAAGGAAGGAAGGAAGGAAGGAAGGAAGGAAGAAAGAAAGAAAGAAAGAAAGAAAGAAAGAAAGAAAGAAAGAAAGAAAGAAAGAAAGAAAGAAAGAAAGAAAGAAAGAAAGAAAGAAAGGAA
>NC_058132.1:226007665-226059330 GCF_016433145.1 Gracilinanus agilis
GAAGGAAAGAAGGAAGGAAGGAAGGAAGAAGGAAGGAAGGAAGGAAGGAAGGAAGGAAGGAAGGAAGAAAGAAAAAGAAAGAAAGAAAGAAAGAAAGAAAGAAAGAAAGAAAGAAAGAAAGAAAGAAAAGGAAAGAAAGAAAGAAAGAAAAGAAAGAAAGAGAGAAAGAAAGAAAGAGAGAAAGGAAGAAGGAAAAAGGAAAGGAAAGAAGAGAAAGAAAGGTACCATTGATGGGATCAGGAAAAACATCCTGTAGGAGATTGCACATGAGGTGAACCTTGAAGGAGACTAGAAACTCTAAGAGTTGGTGATGAGATGTATTCTTGGCAGGGAACACATTTTAAACATTTATACGCAAAGAGGTAGGAGATGAAGTCTTGAATTCAGAAGAACAAGTATGTCAATTTGGCTACCTATAAAGTGTGTGAAGTGTAGACATGTGCAAGTAAGGTAGGCTGAAGCCAAATGGTGATGCACTGAAATATCTCCCTTGGCACATGCGTCAAACTCAAAATATCCAAAACTAAATTTATTATCTTCCTCCCCTCTTAAATTCTCTATTTCTGTTGATGACTATACTACCATTCTCCCATTCATGCAGGGACATGACTCTGGGGCCATCTTTGACTCTTCTGTTTCATCCCACCCTCCATAGCCAATCAGCTACTAATTCATGTAACCATGACTTCTTGCATTTCCACCTTTCCACCATTTCTATCACTGCCCATGTTCAAATCCTTGTTATCTTTTCCCTGAACTATTGTACTAGCCTCCTAATTGGTTCTCTTACTTCTAGTTCGTGATGGCAAACCTATGACATGCATGCCAGTACTAACACACATAGCCATTTTCGATGACATGCGGCCACATACAGAGAAGTATGGGGCTGCATGCCGAGGATGAAACATTTGCTGTAGTGTAGTGTAGACACTGTGCACTATAGATGACAATTCTACCTATATTAATTTTCCTATTTTGGTTTATTAAATACAGTTATATATGACAATTATACATTTTTGTTATTTAAACTATAAATATCGTGAAATTATGTGTTTTTTTCTTGAATTGACACACCACCCGAGTTATGCTCAGTTTTTTTGGTGAATTTTGACACACCAAGGTCCAACGGTTGCCCATCACTGCTCTAGTTTATCCCCTCTCTAGTTTATCCATCACACTATTGCCAAAATTTTCTAAAGCATAGGTCTAATCAGGCCACGTCCCTACTCAAACACCTTTAATGACTTCCCATCACCTACCAAATAATGTATAAACTCTCCTTATTCCAATATTCAAGGCTCTGCACAATCTAGCTCCAACCACTTTTCAATCTTCAAGTTACTATTCTTTGTAAAGATGGAATATTTGCCATTCCTTGATGTCTTCCTGTTCTTTCCTGCTAGGTGGTGCAGTGGAGAGTGCTGGGCTTGGAGTCAGGAAGATTCAACTTCCTGAAATCAAATCTGGCCTCAGATACTTCCTGATTTGTGGTAATCCTGGCCAAGTCATTTTGCACTCTTTACCTCAGTTTCCTCATCCGTTAAATGACCAAGAGAAGGAAATGGCAAACCACTCTAGTGTATTTGCTAAGAAAATCCCAACTGGAGTCTTAGAAATTTGGATACAAATGAACAACAAAAAGCTTAGACTCTCCAAAGAGTATTTTCTTTCTCTTTTTTTCTACTAACTAGGTTTTACCAGATCCCAAAGAATTTGATCATATCCTTTGACCACTAATCCTTGGAAAATAGTTCTTCATCTTTTGTTCATTTGTTCGTTTTTCTTAGTTTCCTGTTTATCTTGGCCATCAGATCCTTATCAGGGAATTATACTTGCTCTATCCATTTTCCCCCTCAGTACATTCTTTCTCTTCTTATTCTAGTGGCATTGATTTTTTCGCCAAGAAAAAGTTTTTCAGTTTCATGTAATTGAAATGATCTACTTTGTCTTTTGCAGCTGTCTATGACAAGTTGCAGAGAAGGTGTTGACCCGCATTGATAGAGGATTCATCTCAGTGAGTGCTTTCTTGACTAATGAAATTACATGTCCAGGCCCTATATTTGGCTTTTGGGATCACCTTTCCCCCTTGTTTGGTTAAGAATTTAGAACCTGACAATGGCTGTACACACACAGCATGGGATCTGGTTTCCAGAGACATTTTGAATTTTCTCCTCCAATTCAGGATGTGAGCAAACATCTTTTCCTTTAATTCAACCAGAAACAAGGTTAAAAACTTTATTGGGTAATTAAGGGGGGGTGGGAAGCAAAAGAAAGCAAAATTTACATCAGCACATAATTGTCAAGATGAATCTTTTGTCAGAATGTCCTGGAATAACCAAGGAGTTAGAGATGCTTTCCCAACTACTGTAAAAATGAAAAATAAATCCTGGCAAGCAATTACCGGAACGATACTAACATTTATTGTAGAAAGTTGTAAATTACCAAATGTTGGGGTCCAGGCCTATCCCAGCTCCACAGAAGACCCAGTGCTTGTGCTTCTCTAGTATATAGAGAGTCCAATTGCACAGATTCCCAACCCCTTAAAAGGGGAGTCGTGTTCTGAACACTTCTCAGAGGGGGTGACCAGAGAAGGCCTCTTTTTTAAGAAGGTATAATCGGGGTAGCTGGGTTGCTCAGTGGATAGAGAGCCAAGCCTAGAGACAGGAGGTCTTGGGTTCAAATCTGGCCTCAGACACTTCCTAGTTGTGTGACCCTGGGCAAGTCACTTACCCTACCTCCACCCCCATTACCTAGCCCTTACCACTCTTCTGCCTTGGAACCAATTACACTATATTGATTCTAAGGCAAAAGATAAGGGTTTTTAAAAAAAGAAGGTACAATCTCTAAATAAAAATTATTATATAAGTGATCAATTCCATCTATGGTAAAAATCAAGGTCCCTTCTGGTAGCTTCAAAGCCAGTGAGATATCATATTATCTGGACTCCTTCCAGGATGCTGGATGCATGCGCACAGCTCCAAGGCATGTCACAGAATTTTCTTTGTGATTTTTAGTCACAATATGATCATTGATTACTGATTCTCATACACAATTATTCAATTAATTAATAGTTGGGGTTATTCCTTATCATTAATTCTATTATGATTGCAACCAATTAGAAGAATATTGGCTATCTAAGAGGATTCCATGCAGAGGTTATCCACATACCACATATTAATAAAACCACGAATATGTCCAAATAAAACAGTTTAACTAAGTTATCTTTTATACTACCCCCTCATTCATGACCTCAGTGACCAATGGGCTCCCCAGAAAGTTTCTTCATTCTAAGTCATGAATTACAGATCTTGAGTTAAGTCCTTTTGAGAGCTTCTTCTCTTGTACCTGCCTGACATTTTCCTGCCTCCGCCAGCAGTCTGTCAGAATTAAGGCTGGTTCTTTCCTTATCTGAAGTACAATCTCTTCATTTAGAATCAGAGGCCTGAAAGTTAGAAGTTGTTATTGTTGTTGTTGTTGTCATCCAGTCTCCATTTGGGGTTTTCTTGGAGAGGTTTGCCATTTTCTTCTTCTCCAGCTCATCTGGATGAGGAAACTGAGGCAAATGGGATTAAGTGACTTGCCCAGGCTCACACAGCTAGTAAGTATCTGAAGTTGGATTTGAACTTGGGACTTCTTGACTCCAGGCCTGGCTCTCTATCCTCTGTATGATCTCACTGTTCCATGAAATACCTTAGAGATGATCAATTCCCTACCCCTTATTTTACAATAAAGAAAACAGGTGCCAGAGAGAGGAAGAAACTTGTGAATGGTCACACATTTAATAAGTAACACAGCCAAGATCCAAAGCCAGGGTTTCCGACCCCAGATTCAGGATTCTTTCTCCCTTTCCTCTTATAATTAGTATTTCAAGACAGACTACTTACTTTTGAACAATTGTACCATGTAAAAACCCTGAAACCTCTCATCTGGGTATAGTTTTCTTCCTCCATTCAGAGTTAATTGAATTTCTTCCCTTTTTGGAGACTATGCCCTACCCGGGCCACCCCAGCAAATTCTGTTCATTCACAAAGTTGAAATGACTGACTTCTCTGGGTTCGATGAACAATGCAGACCTGAGCTGCCTAGCTGCCGGCTCCATGGAAGGGCTTCTTTGCTAAAGATGATAGCACATCATAAACCATCAAGTGTAGATGCCTCTCCCGCCCTCTTTTCTTCTCCTCTTCTCCTCCCCCGCCATGCCCTCTGCCTTCCTACATTCTGCTCTTCTGGTACTTGAAGGGTATACAGAACAATTTATTGTTCTGCGAGCTCCCATGCCTGGGAAGAAAAGAATCATTTTCAGGGTCAAGACAGAGAGCAAAGCAATGTAAAAGAACAAAGAACATTTCTAATAACTCTTACCACAGCAAAACAAAAGAAGTCAATTTTAAAGGTATTTTTTGTTGGTTTTCTGTCATTTCAGACTCTTTGGGACCCCATTTGGGGTTTTCTTGGCCAACATACTGGAGTGGCCTTACCATTCCTTCTCTGGCTCATTTTACATATTAGCAAACAGAGGTAAACAGGGTTTAGTGGCTTACCCAGGGCCATACAGCTAGGAAGGGTCTGAGGCTAGATTTGAACCAACGGGAAAACACTGGAATTGCTGTGGGCACTGAATGAAATGAAAATTATTTCTCACTTCTTATGCTCCTGTAACCGTCACCTGGCCAGTACCATCAGCCAATGGCCTGACACCATTTTAATTAGACAGTATCAAAGACCATAAGGCTCCAGTGAATTTTTTTTAATTCCTACCTTTAAAATTTTTTAATTAAAATTAAAATTAAAATTTAATTTAATTTTAATTTTAATTTAATTTTAAATAAAAATTAATTTTTCAATTCTTACCTTTTTAAAAATTCTTTCTGATACTCAATACTGAGTATTGATTCTAAAGCAGAAGAATGGCAAGGGCTAGGCAACTGAGATTAAGTGACTTTCTCAGTGTCTGGGGCCAGATGTGAAGCCAAGATCTCCTATTCCCAGGCACTGAGACATCTAGTTATCCTGGAGCTAATTAATTTAACAATGCTTGTGCTAAATATTAATAATATGCAAATAGGTCTTGATCAATGAGACATGTAAATCCCAGTGGAATTGCTCATTGGCTACAGGAGGGAGGAGGGAAGGGAAAGAACATGAATCATGGAACCATGGAAAAATATTCTAAATTTATTAATTAAATAATAATTAAATTAAAATTAATTAAATAAAACTAAAACTAAAATCAAATAAATAAATAAATGAAGGAATTAATTAAATAACAATTAATTTTCAGAACAACACTTGTGCTAGAGGAGGGCCTTCAGGTAGGAGGCACATTGGCTAAAACACTAAGCTAGGGTCAAGAAGAACTGAGTTCAAATGTGGACTCCAAAATTTACCAGTGTCATGACCTTGAGCAAGTCACTTCACTTCTGTCTGCCTCAGTTTCCTCATCTGTAAACTGGGAATAATTAATTATAGCACCTACTTCCTAGGGTTGTTAATAATATTTATAAAGTGCATCACAAACCTTTAAACACTACATACCAGCTAGTCATTGCTACATTAGACCCCAGAACATAGATGACAGTCAGAGCCATTGACCCAATCTCTCCTTTTGAGAAGGAATGCTCTTCATTTGACACTGTTAGAGCTAGTTAAAGGTTAAAATGTCAACCAGCATCCTGACTTGGGGCACTAGAATGGTAACGAGTGTACAGAATCAAGTGTGGGGGCTTTTGGAAGGTGGGACACTGGCAAAAAGTTTGTGTTATCAAGATTAAAGCTTGGAACTGGAAGCTTATGTAAAAAACCATAGTGTGGGGGGTTATTAGCTATAGCAGAGATGTATACATGGAACATGTAGGGTGAGAGAGTACAAGGAATGAATATGTAATAATAATAGCTTTTCTAGAGCACTTTAAATACAAATATTATCTCATCTTATTAAACCTGGTGGAGGGGAACAGCTGTTATTATTGTCCTCATTTTACAAATGAAGAATCCAAAGTATGCAGAGGTTAACTGAATTATTTTTGCCCAAGATCATGCAGCTAGTAAGAGTCAGAGGACAGATTTGAACCCAAGTCTCCCTGACTATAAACCGTCGCTCTACTGCACCACTGAGCTGATGGTGATTTACTATTATCAGAGCTAAAAGATTCTGGGATTTTTGATATGTCTAGAAAAGCACATGTTCGCATGAAGATTTTTATTTGCTTACGTATGTCAAAACTTGTTGCACTTTAAGTTATCTTTTTTTTTTAGTTTTTTTAGTTTTTTAGTTTAGTTAGTTTTGTTTTTTAATGCATCTTGTGTAGATTGCTATGAGGTTAATTTTTAGGTCAAATTTATTGTGGTGTTTAAAATGTTTAAGACACTGATTCCACAAAAATATAGCTTTAGGTAAGTCAACGTTACAGGGAGTGATTTTTTGCAGAGCAGCAATTTTCAAGAATTGGAGAAATAATCCTATATGGACAAAATTTGAATTATCGAAGTTTAAAATTGTTCAGCTGGGGGTCACAGTGGAGAGAGTGCTAGAACGGGCGTTCAAATCTGACTTCAGATACTTACTAGCTGTTTGATGCTGGGCAAATCACTTAACTTATTTAACATATGTCTCTTAGTTTCTTTGACTATACAATGGGGATAATAGTCCCTACTTCTCAAGGTTGTTATAAGATAATCAAATGAGATAATGTTTGTTAAAAACACTTAGCACAGTACCTCACACATAGTAGGTGCTTAACAAATGGGCATTCCTTTCCCCTTTTTCTTTCTTTACAGAGATTTAAGACTATAATAAGGAATCATAGAGAGCAAATAATACTATCTGTGGTTGGATTGGGCTGAGGTAGACTGGATGTCCTAAAAGACTTGAGATATGAAGCAATGTTCCATGTAGCAAGTCATCAGAGGGTTATGTGAGTTTTGAAGCTAGGGAATGTTCAGTGAAAGAAATCCAGGGATAAATGGTTGAGCACCAGGCAACAGAGACCAATGAATACATCAGGAGTCAATCAATGAGGGGCTCCCTAAAAAGAAAGAGAAGTAGATACTAATGGGGACTCCATAGATGTGGAGGAACAGAGAGAATCCAGCAATAACTTGGAAAGAGGATGAGAAAAGGAACTAAATCATTCCTCCCAAGGAATTCTCTAACCTCTGATTTATCAAGATTTAGCTAGAGAACACAGACATAAATTTTGAGCTGGAAGACACCTTAGAGATCGTCTAGTCTGGTGTTCAGTTGTTGTTTCAGTTGTGTCTGACTCTTCATGACCCATTTGAGACTTTCTTGGCAAAGATACTGGAGTGGTTTGCCATTTTCTGCTCTAGTTCATTTTACAGAAGAGTTGAACATGACTGAAAAAACGACTGAACAACTACAATCCTGGATTACTCTTGATGTATTATTGAGATTATAGAGATGCTATTACTAGCATCTCTATTCACAACAAAAAGGCATCGAGTTAATGTTTCTTCTTGCTGATTCTGGAACACACACACACACACACACACACACACACACACACACACGAGTTAAAAAAAATCCTGAGACTTTAAAAAGGCTTTAAAAGTTTTTAACAGAATTCAGAGATTTCTGGTCTTTCTTTGTGATTAGTTCAGCTTTTTCAAGTCCAAAGAAACTGTCCTTTTGTTTAGCTTACTCATCAGTTCTTTTGAAGAAGGCAAAGTAGGAATTGACTCCTGAATCTTCAGACTTCATCTCTACTCATTATAATTCTTTCCTTTCTCATGATCCCAGGTTCAATCCTTTTCTATTTCTTTATTTCTCTGGGAAGATGGCCTTTACCTTCCTTGGCCAAAGGCAATATCGAATAGATATTGATATCTATTTCAGAAATTATGTTTAAACTCATCACGATGCACTGAAAGGAGCTCTAGACTTAAGATTTTTTAAAACTATCTTTAAATATTGGCTTTGTCTCTTATTACCTGTAAGTTAACTGGACAAGTCAATAAACTTTTCCACCTCATTTTCCTTATAAAAACAAGAGGTTGAGGGGTTAGACTAGAAGGCAGCTTGGTGACTCAATGACTAGAACACTAGACCTGGAATCCAGAAGACCTGAATTCAAATCTGACCTCAGACACTTACTAGCTGTGTGACCCTGGACAAGTCACTTAACTGTTTGCCTCAGTTTCCTCATCTATGCCTCTACAGAACTTCTATTATTGTTTCTCAGTCATTTCAATATTGTCCAATTCTTTATGATCGTTTTTGGGGTTTTCTCAACAAAGACACTTGATTGGTTTGGCACTTCCTTCTCTATCTCAAATTTATATGTGAGGAAACAGAGTAAGGTGACTTGCCCAGGGTCACACTGCCTTTCACTTCAGGTCCATTGCTCGATCCACTGAGTTCAATCTAGACTTTGATACTTATTGCCTATGTAATCTTAGAAGAACACTACCTTTTGGGGCCTCAGTTTCCTCATATGTAAGTTAAGGGAGTATGATTATTACATTTTATTTTTATTATTATACTACATAATATATATGATATTATAGTTTGACCTCTAAGGGCCTTCATAGCTGTAATCCTCTGGACTGTCTCAATTCAAATGAATAGTCCTTCAAAGTCATTCTCGTGAGAGGTTATACAGTTTTTCTGATGATGTTCCAAGATCTCCAAGCATTGCTGGGACGCTTCTTTTGGAATGGACGCTAGAACCAAATTTTAAACTATAGTCCTGTCTCATTTGGGGCCCCAAATGGCATTCTGCAGCTAGAGCTCGCACCTAGATCATCCAGGCTTGGCCAGTTCCAAAACCTACATCCATTCACCAGGGATGAGAATTTTCCACCACTCATGACATTCAAAGAAATGTGCCACAGGCTCAAAACACACTGAAAAGAATAGCTCAACAATATTTTGTGCATGGGAGCAGCACCTGAATATGGCTAAATTTTAAGGTTACTAATTTGAAAGATGGAACTCTTAGAGAGTCATGAGATTATAAAATGTTGGAAGAGACCTTAGCAGGATTCAAAAATTGTCTTCAAGTAGTTGAAGGGCTGTCACATGGAAGATGAATTGGAGCTGTTTTACTAAGCCCCAGAGAGCAGAGCTAGGAGCACTGGGTAGAAATTGCAAATATGGACATTATGGAAGGAAAAGCTTGCTAACAATGAGAACTATCCCAAAATCGAATGGGTTCCTTCCCATAGAAAGGATACTTTGATTGGAGGTTGTGGGCTTCTCTTCCCTGGAGGTCTTTCAACAAAAGCCACTCACTTGTCCCGTATGTTGTGTAAGGGATCATCTGTCAAGAAGAGGTTGAAGTAGAGGACTTTTGAGGTCCCTTTCAAACTGAAATTCTGTGACTAAATCACGCCTCTCCTGAGAAATCCAAGCATGAGACGAAGGCTGGTCCAAGGTCACAGAGCTGGGTACTTCCATATGGCCAGTTTTTTATGCCATATGGTGTTTGTTGAAAAATCATTTACTTTGCTTTAAAGTTACACCTTAGAAAACTGTACTTATAGAATCATGAGCCGGGGAGGAACTTGGATTGTTTAGTTCAACCGGCTCATTTTATAGATGAGGAAAGTATGATTTGGAAAGATTAAGTTTCTGAGAGACTTATGAGAAAGAATGTTATCCGCAGCTAGAGAAGGAACTTTTGGAGTAGAAATCCAGAAGAAAACATACGATTTATTACTTATTTATGTGGATATATGATTTGGAGGTTTGGTTTTAAAAGATTTCTTTATTACAAAAATTAACAATAATAATAATATGGAAATGGGTTTTGAGTGATAATACATATATAACACAGTGGAATTAATTGCTTGTCCATTCCAGGACTGGGGAAGGAGACAACATGAATCATGTAACCATGGGGAAAAAATAAAAAAATTAAAAAGAAATTAAAAATGTGTGACCCCGGGCAAATTCCTAGCCCTTACCACTCTTCTGCCTTGGAACCAATACACAGTATTGATTCTAAGACAGAAGGTAAGGGTTTAAAAAAATTTAAGAAAAAGAAATTAAAAAAAGAAAGATTAAGTAACTTCTCCTAGACTATATAGCTTGCTTACAGCAGAACCTGAACTCAATTCTGGGTGTCCTGACTGTTGGCCCAGTGTTCTTTCCCCCTGAACAATTATAAGAGCTGTATTTATAAATTAGGCATGCAAATTTCTAAGCTGTCAGATTTCTCCATGAAGCATTTAAATATGACTTCAAGCTTAGTTCACTAATTTCAGTTTCACTTGTTTCACCCTATACCTCTTCATAGCATCTAAATTTCAGTCAATTCATTTTATCTGCTGTTACCTTCACTTAGCATTCGATCTCTTAGCTCTATGAATTTGTTCCAGCCTAGACCCACTCCTTCATCTCCACCTTTTAGATTCCTGATCTTCCTTTCCACTCAGGTACCACTTCCTCCCAGAAGACTTCTACACCTCCTTACCCCTACCCCAATTGGTTAATGTTCTCTCCCTCATCAAATGCTTACATTTTGGGGGGGATCTTTTAACTTGGTGTATCAATGCAAGCTTTTTTGAGGACAGGAATTGTTTCATGATTTGTCTTGGTGGGCAACTAGGTGGCCTAATGGAAAGAGTATTGGATTTGAGACAGCTCCTAGAAACTCTTTTTTTTTTAAATTTTTAAGTTTAATTAATTAATTGATTTAGAATGTTTTTCCATGGTTACAAGATTCATGTTCTTTCCCTCCTCTCTTCCCACCCCCCCTCCCATAGCCAACGAGCAATTCCACTGGGTTTTACATGTGTCATGGATCAAGACCCATTTCCATATTATTGATATTTGCAACAGATTGATTGTTTAGTCTGTATCTCCCAAAAACTCTTAATGAAAAACACTCTCCACCTCTAGAGAAAGAACCAAAGGAGTTTGAACGCAGATCAAAGCATACTATTATTCTCAAACCTTACCTCCTGTCTTAGAATCAATACTATGTTTTGGTTCTCAGGCAGAAGAGCAGTAAAGACTAGGTAATTAGGGTGATTTGGCTTGCCCAGGGCCACACAGCTAGGAAGTATTTGAGACCACATTTGAACTCAGGATCTGTCATCTTCAGGTCTGTCTATCCACTGAGCTACCTAGCTACCCCCAAAACATACTATTTTTCACTCTATTTTCTTTATAGCTTTGTTTGTTTTGATATGTATCTTCTTTGACAACATGACTAATATGGAAATGTGTTTTGCATGATTGCACATGTATAACTAATATCAAATTGCTTACCATCTTGGATTGGAGGGAAGGAAGGAGGGAGAAAATTTGGAACTCAAAACATTAGAAAATGAATGTTTACATGTAATTAGGAAAAAAGTAAAATATTGTTTTAAAAAAGAGCATTGAATTTGCAGTCAGGAAGATTTGAGTTCAAATCCTGCCTTAGACATGTACTAGGTGCGGAGCCCTGAGTAAGTCATTTAATTTCTTGAAGCCTCAACTCTATAAAACAGGGTTAATAATTAGTAGTTATCACCTGCTTCAAAAGGTTTTTTGGGAGGATCAAAGGAAATAATATATATAAAACTCTTTACAAACATTACAACATATAAATGTTTGCTATTATTATCTCTAGTACTTAGCCTAAGGATTTGAACACAGTATGAGCTTAAGAGAATTTGAGGGGCAGAGGATCAGTTAGGAGGGAAGAACCTGTACCTATGATTTCATCAGTGTAGGAAACACTATATCCTGTGGAGAAACTCCTTTTTCCATTACAGATGAGCAACTCTGAGTAAGGTGTATTTGGTTTTTTTTAACCCTTACTTTTTGTCTTAGAATCAGTATTGCATATTGGCTTCAAGGCAGAAGAGTGGTAAGGGTTAGGCAATGGGGGTCAAGTGACTTGCCCAGGGTCACACAGCTAGGAAGTGTCTGAGGCCAGATTTGAACCCAGTACGTCCCATCTCTAGGCCTGGCTCTCAATCCACTGAGCCACCCAGTTGCCCCCTCTCTGTAAGGTTAAGGGCCTTGTGTAGGACCACACAGACGGTACTACTCAGAGGCAAGCCTTGAACCCAGGTCTTCCTGACCCTGAGACTGACCCACTTTTTCATGTTGCCCCCTCAATACTTGTTTGCTGAATTTGTTGAATTCAGTCACCAAGCATCTCAGGCCCTTGCTAGTTTTCCACATCTTCCAAGAGAATTTCTAAAGTGTGCTTTACATTAGACCACAGGGCAAATTTCTGATTGTTCTTCAGAACATGGAGTTCTTAACCTGGGGTCTGTGAAGTGGGTTTTTAAAAAATATTTTGATAACCGCACTTTAATATAATTGGTTCCCTTTGTAATCTTGTGTATTCTATTTTATGCATTTAAAAGTATTTTTCTGAGAAAGTATCTATAGACTTCATTAAAAAAATTAAGATTCTCTGCTCTATAGAAATCTTACTTTGCAAACATCCATTAAGAAATATCTTTTGGACATTGATATTTCCTCATCTTAATTTAGCAACAAATTCTAAGCTAAAACACAATAATTCGGAGTCTGCGACAAAGTGAAATGTCACAAATCCCTATTATCACTGATTTTTAAATCCTCACTCGCTCAGGGCATTTAAAGGTATTTCCAGATCTGACCTCAATCTTTTCTCTTTGTTTCTCCCACCTCCTAGAAATCAACTTGACCTCTTCCTAAGATTCATCATCTCCCAGCCAGCTAAGGAGCACTATTTTTAGCTCTCTCTGGCTCTTCAACTGAGCAATTGTATATCGTTTAACTTGTGGTTTTACAATCAGTTGAGAGGTGCTTTGCAATGAGAGCAAAAATAATGTCCATTCTTCCTATGAAAGGTTTCTCTTTGTTTCCAGCCTCCGTGAAAGGCCCTGTCACCCATGCTCCATGTTCAAATGCCCTGTGAATTCACCATCTTGATCCAAAAAAATGTAGTTGATGCTGTATTTATTTTTTTTAACCTCGTGTCCAGAGACAAAACAACACTGCTCCGTGTAGCTCTAGATCAGGGGTCGGCAACGTATGGCTCTCAAGCCATATCTGGCTCTTTTGAGGGCCAGATATGGCTCTTTCCGTAGGAGCCATAAAGTCCATTTTTTTTCAGGCGCTGTTACAGGAGTGCGCACTGCGAGCACTGTACGGCTCTCACGAAATTACATTTTTAAAAAATGTGGCATTTATGGCTTTCACGGCCAAAAAGGTTGCCGACCCTTGCTCTAGATGGTCAGTATCAGCTATGGAGAAATATTTATTTAATGTGCTTCACACAAAATTAATTCCTGAAGGAAGGTCTAATAATAGCTTCAGGAAAATGTGGACACTTGGTTTACCCACAAGCATCCATGCCGGTGCCAATAGGCATCCCATTTGTAAATTTCACAGCCATCCATGAGCATCTCCTACAACATATTTATATTATAGTCCACAGGGTAAGCTCATCTTTCAGGGCAGTGCAGAAGAGAAACCAGAATTCTTTTAGTCCAGGTATTAGTAAGTACATTCATAAGAAGATGTTTACACTGAGACAGAGAAGCAGTATAGGCTGCATGGCTGCTTATAGCACTGATAGCCTATTAAAAACTTCAATCTAGGTAAGATGTTTGCATTCTATTAGCGACAATCATTTTGATGTGAAACCCACCTTAATGAATACCTGACAAAAAAAACCTTTTAAAAGAATGATTTCCTTTGACATGGAAATAGTCAGCGACTATGTATCCAATGAAATCTTAACTGGTTGGTAAAATGATGAGTACAATATTAAGATGAACACAAGAGGAATAAAAACCAAAGTCATGAAATAAAGATTGTCTGATGGGTTACTCAAGGAGTCAGTTATGTTCATGGCAGCTTCAGGTTAGATAGGGCTTATTTTCAGATTCAGGTTTTCTCTATGGAAGGTTTCTGTTCATGGTTTGCTAAGAAGAATTGGAGTAGATGGGGCAGAGGGGACTGGCTTGGACCAGACCTTTGAGTTCATTGAAGTAGTGAGTTAGAAAAAAGTCTATCGATGCCTGGAACACTGATAATAGCTAACACATATAATTTTAAGGTTTGCAAGGTACTTATGTTATTATCTCATTTGATTATCAGAGACAACAATCCCAGTGAAATAGATTCTTTTTATTATTCTTATTTTACAGATGAGGGGAATGAGGCACAGAGTGCTGTTATGTAGAGATGGATGCATCCATCTCTACATAACAGTGCTTAAGTGATTTGCTCAGTCACTATCTGAAGAAGGATTCAACCTTGGGTCTTTTTGAGTTCATGTCTAGTCCTCTGTGCACTACGCCATCTTCCTACTTTGACTGAAAGGTTCAAGAGGCTCTCCTAGGGTCATACAGTCAGTTTGCCTTAGAAGCAGCACCTAAGTCTAGTTATTTCTGATTCTCCCATCAACCCTATCCATTCTACCAAGCTACCACTCAAATATAGCTTTGCCTTTTAAAATTTCCTGCCTCCCTATTAAAATTACCCATCTGGATTCTAGAACTGATAAAAGCCCCCCAAACACATTTAAGTTTGTCTGCTTTTATATACAAGACGGGACAATTACAATTTAAGATTTGGTGATTGGATTTCACAGATTAAAATGGTAAAATGCAGAAAAATGTTTGATGTGAATAATATACAATAAAAATGACAATGAAAATGTGTATTTAGTTTCTCATTTTCTGAAATCACCATAGGTCCATAGGGAAGGTAAATCACCACTTAGCTCTTCAGTTCCTGAGTTGGTCCAACATAAGGAAATGAAAAATGAGTCAAGTAGTAAAACGTGACCCATAATGAAAGGTTAAAGTAACTGATGTTAACTTGAAGCTCAGAAAGCTAATGGATGAATTTAGAATGAAGCTACTTGATGTGAGCCATTTCCACCAAAAACAGAACAAGAGGAAACTCCATATACTGAAGCCTCAGTGATCAGATTAAAATCATAGACTCATGGGATTGAGAGATCACCTAGTCCAGTTCCCTTATATTACAGATAAGAAAATTATAGCTCAGATATTCCATGTAAATTACCTAAAATCACACAGTTAGTATTAGGAGATCCGGGATTCAGACTCAAGTCCTTTGACTTAGTTCTCAAAAGGAACTTTTTATTTCATTTTTAAGATTGAACATATGCCTCTCCAGAGTTCCTAAGAAGCAGTAATAGCTGCTATTTTTATAATATTCAAAGGTTTGCAAAGCACTTTATATACATTAGCACATTTGATCCTCACAACCTTGTGAAGTAGGTGCTATATTTACAGTCATTTTACACATGAGGAAACTGAGGCCCAGATACGTAAGGAACTTGCCCAGGATCACAGATTTCGAATTCCTGAAGGAATTTGAATCCAGGTCATCCTGACTTACTCCAGCAGTCTCTGCACCATACCCAGTTGCCTCAATAAAATGTACCTTCATAAATTTGGAATGGATCTGCTAATGTCCTTCTAGTGATAAATGGATGCATTTTATACCTCCCTTCCCTTTCCCCCAGGTTCTTTTGACCATTTTTAGGATTCTTCAGAAACCCATTTAAAAGAGCATTGCCACTTTGTACCCAGAAGATGGTGCTACCCTTTACCTCTTAATTTAAATTAAGCAGCTCCATCTAAGCTTGTCTGCACAATGAGAATCCCTCCTAGTCTTTGAAGAAAACCAAAATGAGAGCAAAGGTTTTTGATTGTGCCTCTGACAGAAATTCCCCTTTTTTTAGGGCCATGTTCTTTAAGGGCCAGAAATTCTACTCAAATAGGGAAAGCACTCCTATAAAAGAAAAAAAATGTAATGTAGACCTTATACAAATCCTCCCTATCTGCTCTGTGCGTAGGGCATTTTCCTATCCAGAGGAGAGAAGAAATGGGAAAGCAAGAATAGGGACAAGGACTCAGAAGAGTAGCCAGATACACTGATTTCCATGGATACCATACTAACCATTCTCCTTTCTCCAGCTTTCTTTGAATGAGCCTCTTTGATCGTGACGAAAAATTGGACTGCGTTGTTTTGTTCCCCTAAAATACAAATAAGACAGATGCAACAGGGCTAATTCTGAGTTACTGAATTAAGGCTTCAGATTGGATAGCATAATGGAGAGGAAAAGTACTGAATTAGGAATTAGGCCACCCAATTTCAAGACTTGACTCTCCTGTTTATTAGCTGTATAAATTTGGGCAAGCCCCCTGTGCTTGATGGTCCTCTGTTTCCTTGTCTGTAAATGAAAGAGCTTGGTTTGGAAGATCTCTAAGGTCCCTTCCAACCCTAAGTCCACTGATCCTATGTTATTTTTGCTTTGCACTAATGTAGGAATTTGGGTAGTTCTTTCAGATCTTCTTCCAATTTATTCTCCTCTGTACACTCTATGGTCCAGCTACTCCAACCTATTTGCTGTTCCCCTCACACATAATATTCCATCTCTGACCCCTAAGCTTTTGCACTGGTTCTCATGCCTGAAACGCTCTCCTGCATATACAACTCCTAGCTTTCCTGACTTCCTTCAAATCCTACCTTCAGTAAGAAGTCTTTCCAGTTCTTTTCTCCCTGCCCTCACCCATGCTAATTCCTTGCCTCTAAAATTGCCTTCTATTTTCAACCTATTTATTTTGTATGCACATAGTTATTTAAATGTTTATTTAAAAATATAGTTTTTATAAATTTAAATTTAAAAAATAAAAAATAAATTTAAAAATTTTATTTAAAAAAAATCCCCTACCTGAATGTGAACTCCAAGAGAGCAGGGACCATTCCAATCAATCTTATCATCTCTCATGGGGACATCATCACTGAGGATATTTATACCTCCAGTAGTTAGAATAGTGATTGACCATAAGTACTTAATAAATGTTTGTTAAGTGACTATCGACTGTGTAAAATGACTGTGCCCATTTTGCAACTATATCATCAGCCTTAAATTCTGCTATTAAAAGAACCAGTGTTTATATTAACTTTCTTCATATTGTTTTCTGATAAGTTGTTTTGATCTGCGGCTGTGATTTCTTCTCAGGGAAGACCCCTTATTCAGATTGACAGTTTTTCTATCACTGATAATTTGAGTGATGCCTGGATGGACTGAGATGTATCTTGCATAGGGTCACATAGCTTGTATGTATCAGAGGTGGGCTTAAATCTAGGTCTTCTTGACTCTGTGAATAAATGAATGAGAGGGAGCAGCTGGGTGGTTCAGTGGATTGAGAGCCAGGCCTAGAGATGGGAGGTAGGTCCTAGGTTCAAATCTGGCCTCAGACACTTCCTAGCAGTGTGACCCTGGGCAAGTCACTTGACCCCCATTGCCTAGCTCTTACCACCATTCTTCCTTGGAGCCAATACACAGTAAGGTAAGGGTTTTTTAAAAAAATTAAAAATAAATAAAAATAAAATAAAAATAAAAAATAAATGAATGAGAGGGGATAGTCAGGTGGTTTAGTGAATAGATAACTATTCTGTTATCTATTTAGTACTGGAGACAGGAGGTCCTGGATTCAAATTTGATGTCAGACACTTCCTAGCAGTGTGACCCTGGGCAAGTCACTTAATCCCCCATTGCCTAGCCCTTACCACTCTTCAACCTCAGAACTTATACTTAGCTATATACATATACTTATAGCTATACTTAGCTATTACATAACCTATATGATTCTAAGAAAAAAGTAAGGGCTTAAAAAGAATGAAAGAAAGAGAGAAGAAAGAAAGGAAGGAAGGAAGGAAGGAAGGAAGGAAGGAAGGAAGGAAGGAAGNGAAAGAAAGAAAGAAAGAAAGAAAGAAAGAAAGAAAGAAAGAAAGAAAGAGAAAGGAAGAAAGAAAGAAAGATTGAATGAAAGAGAAAGGAAGAAAGGAAGAAAGAAAAAAGGAAGGAAGGAAGGAAGGAAGGAAGGAAAGAAGGAAGAAAAGGATCAAAAGCATTTATTAACCTTTTGTGATGTCTCAAGTAATATGATAAGTATTAGAAGACCAGTACAAAAATAAGATAATGTTTGTCCTGAAGAAGCTTATGTTTTGATCTAAGAAGACCACATACATTGGACAATGGTGGCCAGGAAAGACATTTTGGTCTTGGAAGTCACAAGAATGATGACTGGAGTCATTGAAGGGCAGATTAACACACTTTCCTCAGAAGCAATGATAATGTTGGTTTGTTTATGATTCAAAGAATAAGAAGTGACCAGAACCAGAAGGATAGTAAGAAGATGGCTTGACTATATAGCTAGATGGTATGGAATTCCCAGAGATGTGCTAGAGCAGGCTTGTGTTGGCTCCTAGGAGCTGAAAGTTAAATTTTTTTAGTTTTGTTTGATTTGGTATTTGTTGTTGTTGTTGTTGATTGTCTAGACTTAATAAAGCGATGGGAAAAATATCGATGCCAATTGAACTTGTGTGTCCTACATACTTTTCCCCCTAAGAAAGCTAGTTGTTAAATATTTATTGAAATTCCCTTTTATGGGAAGCCTAGTTAGATTGATCTAAGATTATCTACATGAAGTAAACTATATGAATCTGAACAGTAATGTTGGCCCTGTGTGTGAATTCCAAAGCTGGATAGATTTAAGGCCTCCAATGCCTGGTCTTCAAAGTCCAGGGTTGGCTTTATAGAGAGCATAACATTTTTTAATCCTGTATTTTATTCCACCTTTTTGATTCTAAGGTATAACTCAGCCACTGACCGACTCTCTGTGTGACTATTGACAAGACACCTAATCTCTCCATGCTCAAGTTTACATGTCTATAAAATAATCTCTATCCTGCTTGCCTCAAAAAGCTGATGTGAGGATTAAATGTAGTTTTACTCATGAAAATATTTTATCAGCTATACAGTGTTGTATAAACACAAGGTCTATTTCTTCCTTCCTTCCTTCCTCCAAGACTTTCCAAATCCAAATTCTCTTGACATTCCCATGAGAGGAAACTTATTATCTGAATGACTCTTGTTGAAATGGACATTCTAATCAACTCACCCACGTTTCCAAAGTGAGTCACAGGCTGGCTGACAGATGCTTGGAAACTAGGGTCTGTCACCCTCTTGGAATCTTTCATAGATTGGGTAGAGTTTACATTATCCAAGTGACTCTTGCTGGCTAATTTGAATGATGGCTAGTGGCTCTGAGACAACACTTGGCTGATCTCTGAAGTTCCTTCCACTCTCATTCTTCTGGTGCCTGTGATCCTTCTCTGACCTGGGCACTCTTGCACAAATTTTTTGGTATTCTAGAATAGTCATTTCTTTGTTCTCCTTATTAATGGAGGGGAACGTTGCTTCTGGTCTGAAATCAAAGGGTTCTTTTAATACAGAAATACAGATTTTTTTTCTTTTTCTAGACCTTACCACTCTTCTGCCATACAACCGATACAATGATTCTAAGATGGAAGGTAAGGATTTAAAAAAAACAAAATAATTAGAACATTTACATATAACAAAAGAAATAGGGGATATGCTGAGTAAGGGAACAGAAGAACGTACTGCTAAATGAGTCTAAGGGGAGCCCATGGTGCCTTTGGGGCAAGGCCCTCTATTTTCCCTTTGTTCAAGGTTTTGATTTGCTGAGAGTACTAGTGGAGGGAGGGGAGAGGAATATGGCTCACTTGGGTTATTCATTGCTCTCTACTTATTAATTCTCCTCCTTATCACTTCAGGTTGGGTTAGTGACCTCCTGGGGAAAAGTCCATTTTTGGCTGCCTGGCCAATACCCCATTGAGGTTGGGGGTAGGGGAAAGGGAAATATGGATTATAGTTATATCTACTGTTTTTCCAGACCTTGCTTCTTCTGATCTGTATCTCTATAAATAAGAATCAAACGTAAAATAGGGATTAGTGAGCCCTAAAATAAATACTTTTGAAACTCTTACCTTCTGTCTTAGAATTGATACCAAATATCGGTTCCAAGACAGAAGAGTGGTAAGGACTAGACAATGGGGGTTAAGTGACTTGCCCAGGGTTACGCAGCCAGGAAATGTCTAAGGCTAGATTTGAACTTAAGGATCTCCTATCTCCAGGTATGATGCTCTATTCACTGGGCCACCTAGCTGTCCCCTCTGATATCTTTTTGAAATATATTTTGAAATGCTAATAAGTATAGCAAGAAGAGTCAAGAAGTAGAGTGAAATAAGAAAATAGAAATCTATAATTCTAATAATTGCCTGTTAGATACTGGAGAGGGGACAATTAAGGTGGTCATTTCCTTCCCTAACTTTAAATTGAGGGAATCAGAATTTCTCTAAGAGGTAGTTTCATCAAATATAGTGTCTTCAACACATCAGTACCGTATCACATCTACTCAGCATCCATCATATAGCAAAATACATTTAGCATCTTATTGACTTGCAATATAGCAATAGGGTCAAAATTTCTATGAAGGAAGAGCTGGGGATGAGCCTGGACCATTGACATCTCCCTACATGGTTCCAAGATTTAACACATAACTCAAGCCACCAAACCCTACCTTTTCATTTATTCTTTTTTAGCATTTTCTCTCAGAATTTTTCTGAAGTAAACTCAAGTAACTTCACACAACTATTTTCAGGAATTTGTCAAATAGTGAGTTCTTGACCCCAAAGCTGGGATCTTTGGATTTATCGAACACTAGCTTGTCATTGGGAACGCCCCAGATTCATTAAACCACAAGCTAGAAATCTCTTGATCCCTCCCACTCCCCATGAAAAATTAACTAGAAATATTGTTAGACTAAGTCCTGTGCCATTTAAAGGGAATCACGGTTTTATTTGGAACTACAACTGATTTTTCTAATCTATTTGCACCTCTTACCCAGGCAAAAAACAAAAACAAAAACAAAAACAAAAAAACTAAAGCACTAAAAATGTTTGAAATATGTACCTCATATATTGGGAGGGCAAATAGAACTGAGGTTTGTGGGAAATTCCCTGATATTAAATAATGTAAAATATTAGTTTAAAATGCCTTCAAGGTTTTTACTGTAAATTTTTTTGAGATGAAATCTGCTTTTTTCTTTTTTATTCCCTAGCTACTCAACTTGTCATAAACTATATCAAGAGAAACAATTAAAAAGTTTTTATAAGTAACATTTTCCATAAAAGTCATTGTACATTAATTCTAAAAGTTTCAAGATAATCCAAGTCTAACCTAAACTAATTATGTAGGATAAGTATATTTTATATAATACTTTCCTTAATATGTAAAAAAAAATGGTACTACCATCTGTGTTTAGGCCAACCTAGCCTTTTTGCTGTTCCTCATACATGGCATTCCATCTCCATTCTCTCCTTTTCTATAGACTATTGTCCCCCTTGCCTAGAAAGAAATCCTGCCTTAAGTCTGCTTTTTTTAGAATCCCTAGTTTTCTTCAAAGCTCAGCTCAAAGACCATCTCCTACCTGAAGCTTTTCCTGATCCCCGTAGGTGCTAATGTCTCTCCAAACTAAAATATTTGAGCCAAAAACTGTGCTAAGTGCTGGAGATACAAATATAAGAAAGGGCAATCCCTGTCCTCAAGGAGTTTATATTCTAATGACTGGAAGGAAATGTATAAAGGGTAGCTAGAACAGAAGGTGAGGATTATACATGCTTAGGTTTTGGGACTAGGTGGCACAGAGGATATAGTACCAGATCCGGAGTTCGGAAGACCCTTGAGTTATATAATCTGGCCTCAGACACTAGCTGTGTGAGCCTGAGCAAGTCACTTAACCTTGTTTGCCTCAGTTTCCTCATCTGTAAAATGAGCTGGAGAAGGAAAGGCCAAGCCACTCCAGTATCTTTGCCAAGAAAACCTCAAATAAGGTCACAAAGAGTAGGATACCACTGAAACAACTCAACAACAACAACAACAGAGTTTCTGGACAGGCCTGATTCCAAGTAAGATAAGGCAAAGCTCACCTCTCAGATGAGCTTTGCTCACCAGGATGGTTCCAGGCACAGAATCTAAAATTCCAGGGGGGAAGAGGATGAGGAGGATGTGAAGTATAGTTGAGTGCAGGTGCATTGGTTTGGAGGTGACTGAACTGTGTGCTGTTGTCTCATTTTATTTGAAGGCAGAGACTTTCATCTGGTCTTTTTACTCCTAATGCTTAGTACATAGTAAATGCTCAATAAATACTTGTTTATTGATTCTTAGGATAGAACTAAAAAATAACTAAACAATACGTTCAATAGTTGAATATCTAATAAAACAAAATCACTGATTTCTAGAATCAATCCCACTGCCATTTATGGCTCTAAGTTAGCCAGGGTCTTTGCTCTGGAAAAGCCAACACCAATTTGATTTCTAAATCTGAATTGTGTTTCCTTCACTGCTCTGATGTTCATCCTTCCCCAACTTCTAGCCACTTACCACCTTGCCACATTAGAGATCATAAGATATTAGAGACCAAGTCCCAACCCTCTCATTTTACAGGTGAAGAAAGTGAGTCTCAGGGAGTCTCTGTGATTTGTCCAAGATCATTCAGGGAGTCATTGGTGATTGTATTTGTCACTGAAGGCATTCCTTCTGGCCACACTCCCTGCAAAATGGTATTTTAAAATTCATATATCTTGCCTTTATTTTGAATGATTATACCTCCAGCTTTACCTAAGGTCTTTGCTATCTTCTCCCTTATTCTTTTCCTTCTTCCTTCTTCATCATAATTCCACATTTTTATTTAAAATTAGAGATTTTACTAATCTATAACATAAATTCTTTTCCTTCTACCTTTATATCTATAGCTTCTACCTTTGGAGCTAAGGCTTGATTTCATCAGCATGGTCTGGGGAAAATCCAGGTGGTCCTCCATACCTGGAATTCTTTCCACCCTTCCCTCTGCCTCTAAAATCCCTGGTTCTTTCTGTTCATTGTTCAAGTGCTTCCTCTCACATCAGACCTTTCCTGATTCCACCTGTAAGCATTCTTGCCCTCTCAGAATTACTTGGTAAGATCAAAGAATCATAGATTAAAGCTAGAAAGGAATTTGGAGGCCACCGAGTTCTCCACTCTCCCATTTTACAAGAGAGGAAACCTAGGCACGTAGCAGTTAGGTGCTCTGCCTGACCATCACACAACTAGTGCCTAAAGCAAGACTGGAACTCATTTTTCTTGACTGAAACTCTTCCACTTTATCCATCTACCTAACTGACTTTGTATGTATTTCTCTGTGTACATGTTATATGCCCACCTCCACCCCTTAGAACAAGGGTTCTTTACCTTTTGTGTGTGCGTTTCATGTACTCCTTTGACAATCTGGTAAAAGCCTGTTTATATGTGATTTGTTAAATATGATACTGTGATTTGTTGCTGAAAATCGTAATTGAAGAAAATGGCAAATTTTAGTTGGAAATTATTGAAAAGAAAGATGTACATTTTTTTTCAATCCAAGTTCATAGACTCCTTAAAGTCTATCCATGGGTCTAGGGACCCCAGGTGAAGAATTCTTGCTCTAGAACAGTGATTCCCAAAGTGGGCGCTACTGCCCCTAGTGGGTGCTGCAGCGATCCAGGGAGGCGGTGATGGCCATAGGTGCATTTATCTTTCCTATTAATTGCTATTAAAATTTTTTAAAAATTAATTTCCAGGGGGCTAAATAATATTTTTTCTGGAAGGGGGGCGGTAGGCCAAAAAAGTTTGGGAACCACTGGTCTAGAATGTAAACTTCTGGAGAGTATGGGCTATTATAGTCTTTTTCTGTATCTATCAGAATGTTTTGACAATAAATTTAATTTTGATTTATTAATTAATTTTGATAATAAAATTAATAAATAACTAAGAATTGAATTAAATTGAACCTCTCTTCCACACTCAGAGCTAATTGACATACTCAACTCAACTGTCAGTACCCAATACCATACTTTTTCACTCTCACGGAGTTGGCCTTTACACCTAGTTGGTGCGTAATGAATATGTATTGAATCAAATTTCCAGATTCATTAACTTTTCTACTGGTATCTAAAGTGGGGCTTGAAGGGCACCTGAATTCCTTACACAAAGCTGCAATTCTGACAAAGTCTTTCCCCCTTTCAGCAACACAGAGACAGACACAAGTATACACACACGACTTGCAGGGTTCTATATATAGAATTCTATAATTTGCTTTTGGCAAATCACACGAGGAAATGACTATTAAGGAAATTCAGAGAAGCCTAAAGTACTCTATATTGACTGGAAGATAGAGACATATCCATGTTCTAGGTGGGTGGAATGATACTCTGCCTTTTATATTAGCAGCACATAATTGCTTCAAATCCTCTTGCTAATTTCTCTACTATATTTAGGGAGGAAAACATTTTACCTAATAGTCATCAAAGTTCTGAATTGTTTGAAACCATTCTTTTCTTTAGTTTTCATAAAATTTTTGTCATTTTCATATGACTTCCCTTTCTTTCTCATCAAAAGATGTTATTATTAAATACTTTTAGCCTCGTGCCTCTTCTAATTCCAGTTACATTAGAACATTTAGTATGATGTTGGAATCACTGTTACTGGCATAAAAGACTACCAACTAAGCACTTCCACTGGAGGTGACCCTTTGATGGCAATGGTACAAAGCATCTCAACGGAGTCTTGTCAGGCCAGGGGCTACCATGTCTACAGTCAGCACTGACACCAACAAATACCAAAGGCATACACATTAAATAAGGAAACGATGGCTATGCCTTAATTAGCATCATTTGGGGATGTGCTATTCCACAGAAGTGAATTTCTAGGGAACTGAAGTGTATTCTTAAAAGCGCCAAAGCTTCTATATATTGGAATAGTTCTTGAGTGAAATCTTTCTAAAGAACATTTCTCTTATATCTTAAATGGAGGATGCAGAACAGAATGGAACCTTTGCAATGATTCCTGAAAAAGATGCGGATTCTCCCTCCTTAGGGTTCTTGAAATAAAAACTGGCTGACCACTTGTCAGTTTCATTGTAGAGGAATTCTTGTAGATGTGAAGATGACTTCAAAGATCCCTTCCAACTGAGATTCCATGATTCTGTGACTCAGGGTCATCAATACTAATATTAAATCTCAGATCAATATCATGATGTAATTTAACAATATTTTTAAATACCATTGAGGCATGTAGAACTACTCAACCCTACACTAAATGGCTCCAAAATATTATTATTATTGTTTTAGCTTTTGTACCTGCTTTCTTTCCTTGCTTGTGATGAGCTATTTGCTGTTATATCTCATTCTTGTTAGTGTGGTTGCTTTTGGAGGCTGCCAACCCCCTAATACAGACACACACACATATTTTTTATTTTCTTTGACTTCTTATAATATTCGAATACTTAAAACCAGGAAAACAGATAGCCAAGCTTTTTAAAAGTGTGTGAAGTTAGAATAAATAGACTCCAAATGAATATTTAAGAGGTTCTGCTATAAATAAGATAGAGGTATCCCATTTTCATTGTGACTTTCCCCATCACAGTTTCAATACATCATTGGTTGGCATAAGAAATTAAATGGGAATTTGGGGGGGGGTGGATTGTGGAATCTGTAGACAACATGAGATGGTGAGCAGATGATACAGAAAAAAATGTATAAACTGTATAGTCTATGACCAAATACTTAGTCCCCATTTTAAAATAAGGAACTGTAAACTGAATTAAGTATCTAGATGATGCTAGGGTGGTATAAAGGAATTTTAGATGATCAAGGAATGAATCTTAGGACCAGTAATCAGAGGTATCTCAGGGTCTGGGAAGGCCAACAGGATAAAGCTTACAGGATACTCAAATGATATTAAACAGGGTATATTTAAGATAAGGGAAGGAACTACCCAGAAAAGAAAAAGAAAAAAATTTAGACTTCTCTTGTATGAAGGAAAAGCCAAAAAATTTTACCCAGACTTTCTGGATCCCAGGCCCCTTGCCCCTAACCCCAGTGATGTTGAAGGGATATCTGTACAATGATGAACTTTGCAATACCTACAAGAGACCTTAAATGCTTATTTCTAAGCCTCAGAGCCAGGAAAATCTGGGTTCAAACCTTGTTTCTGACAGCATAGTATCAGTATGACTCTGGGTCAGTCACTTAATCCTTCAGTGTTCTAGGCAGAATTGTCAAACATGAAGCCAGGCATGGCCCACAACACTTCTAGTGAGGTAGAAACCAGATTAAAATGTAAATGGGGAATATTCAACAAAATAAATAAAAATGCAATAAAACAAAGATAATATTAACATGGACTTTTCTAAATCACTATACTGCTCCCAGGGATCCTTACGTTCAGTTTGGAGGTCACCATGTCTGTTTGAGTTCCACACCATAGATCTAGGCAACTCTGAAAATTATAAGACAAGATACTGGGAGGGTGCTCAACTGGTTTGGTAAAGGATGTCCCTTCCTGGTAGCTCTAGCTACACCAATGCAATCACTATTCTACTCTTTATCCTTTGACTGTCTCCATGAATCCTCTCCTGGCTTCCCCAACTACCTCTATCTTCTTACCACCTTGTATTTATTCTGCATATATATTTTTTTCTGCTTATACTTCTACACATACATATTGTCTCCCCCAGCATTTTCCATCTTCATATCCCCACCTGACACAGAGTAGATGTATAATAATTATTTATGAATTGATTTCCGATTTGTATTCCAGTTACTTAAGGTCACGAGATAATTAATTTTTCCTCTTTTTAAAAATTACCCTTTAGTTAATTTTTAATTAACCTTAAAATTAATTTTAATTAATTAACAATTAACCACTAGATAAGTGAGGTTTTAATGTATTTACTTATTGCCCAAGTAACTGGGCAAACATACCAGGAGTTGAAGAGCAAAAAGAGTGCCATGGAAATTATACTTTTAGACAGATTTTTTTTCCAAAAGGAATATTACTACTATTCCAGTTAGTGGGAAGAGCCTTCATGAAAGAGGTAGTAATTTCAGAGTTGATTGAATAATGGAAAGGAGTGAGCTCATAGCGTTGAGAGGGGAAGAAGTTGCAGAGCAAGGGTGTGGCCTCAGAGAAGCTCTGGAGTGGTATGATTGAATAAAGTAGGCAGGGAGGTGGTGTAGGAGCTGAAATTATATATTGCTGTCATTTGTGAAGCCTGCTTGTAAATCTTTCAATTAAATTGCATGATTTTCATTCTCTGTCTCTTGACTGCCACCTTAATCATATTTGTGTCTCAGCCCATGTCTTTTGATGCGTATGCCTCGAGCAATGGAGCTCAAAGCTCTAAATGTGTTCAATAGAGGTCTAAATTTCTACATTAGAAAACATAGACCCTAGTCTTCCAAACTTTTCCAAGTTGGGGAGTTACAATTAGACCTCAAGTATATGAGAGATCAATGTACTTTGGTATGCTTCAAATAACTACAGCGCTGGTAAAATAATGCTACCAAATTTTCCTCACTTAACACTCAGGGTTATGACCCATTTTTTGGCACTTTAAAAGAGAAAGAAGGGACTGAATGTTGCCATAGGGTTGTTTTTAAGTGTCAAACTTCAAAAAAGAGACATAGAACTACTTGTAATATACATTCCCTTAGGAAATTCTGCCCTTAATCCATAGAAAAATGAAGATATTCAAGAACTGTGAATTTCCATTTTTTTCTGTCACAGATTGACAACAGTCAAATCAATATTATTAAGCATATACTACTATGTGCCAGACACCATACCAATTACTTGGAAACAAATATAAGCAGGAAGAAAGACAGACCCTGCCCTAGAGCACAGAAGAAGTGAAAGAGGGCACAAAAAAAGGAGTTGAAAAAAGGGGATTGGGACGGCTAGGTGGCTCAATGGATAGAGCATCATGACTGGAATGGGGGATTCAAATCTGACTTGAGACACTTCCTAGCTGTGTGACCCTTGGCAAGGCACTTAAACCCCCATTGCCCAGCCCTTACCACTCTTCTGCCTTAGAATCAATGACAGTATTTATTCTAAGGTGGAAGGTAAAGGTTTAAAAAAAAAAAAAACGGAGAGGGTTGGAGGAAAATACCCCATGTGTGTGCATGGTGGCAACTAAGCAGAGCTGAGAGAAGAAATGAAGAATGACTAGTTTGGGCCCATCTACAAGATGGAATCTCTAGAAGGAACTCGCCAATGAGAGAAGAGAGCTACAGGGGCAGAAAGAATTTCCAAGAAGAGAAAGTAGCTGAAGCATGGTGATGAAACACCAGAGTTGGAAATCTGCCCTCCAAGGAAAAGCATATGAGAAAGGACTCACTTGCCTTTAACACTCAGTGCTGTCTGTAACAATGGAGGGGAGAAGCAGTGAACTTGAGAGGGGAGAACTTTGGAATGAGATTCTGGAATCCTGGATTCTTTGATCTGCTTTGTCTCCCAGCCAGGCACTTTATATCCAGTAAAAACTGATATTCTCTGATACTTTCTGAGGGCAGAGAGCTTTGCTTTTGTATCCTTATCCCTGGCACCTAGTATGATACTTTGGTGATGCTTGTTGACATAAGTGACTGATTTTAGAACAAATTACTTCAACTCTCTGGACCTCGGTTTCCCCTCTCTGTAAAATGGGGCTACAAATATTTCCAGGACTTCCCTCCCTATGCTGTTATTGAGAATCTAATGAGAAAGGCTTGTCAAAGTCCTCTAGAGCTGTGAAATACCATATAAGTAGAATATAGCATTTTTACCTCTTTATGAACATAAACAACCCTGTACTACACTAGCTAGCTGGTATGTGTACCAGCAGCCCTCAGTGAAAAGAAATTCATTAAAGAAATGTTCAGGGAGGAAAGGAGGATGCCACTGAAAAATGAGGGAGTCTCTTAAAAGAGAAAGCTAGTGTGAAAAAAAGAAGGAAATAGCACTGGGAAAGGCTGGAGGTGGGAAAGGGTGAGTCATTGTGAAGGGGCAGAGGTGACTGCTGGAAGTAGGACCTGCTAGGCGTAATGTAGGCGGGTAGTTATGACTATCATTGAATGGAAGATAATGAAGAATAAAGTTGGTGCCAGTAACTGTCAGGAAAGAGCTGAACCTGCGTGTCCATGAATAGCAATGCCCTCCTCAAAAAGCAATTTTAAAGCATATACCCAACTTGGACTTAAGAATTTTATCTTTAAATGGAAGATTCTTTTCCATAAACACATCCGCATACAAATTTACATCCTTTCTGCAAGGGGTGATGTAGACAGAATACTCTTGAAAAAATGGGTTGAGTCTTCTGGCCCCATTTTCTTGGAAGATCTTTTTTTTTAACCAAGCCTTTCTAGAAAGGGGGGGAAATTGCTGTAGAAAAGTCACAAACAACCCCCAAGTGATCAGATTTCAATTTAGGATCAGCTCTACACATACAAATTTCTGAATCATTAGAGGAAAAAAAGGGCTGCAAAATGCACAGCTTCCACCACACTTTAAATAGCTCTCTGAATTGAGGAACATTATAATTAAACTGAGCCAAGTGTCACTGCAGAGAAGCTTCTAAATTATGGGTCTGAATGGGGGAAAGAAATGCTGATTTGATTGCTTGACAATCAAAAACAGAAGATGTTCAGATATGCTGAAGCTCAGACTTGTTTTAATTGTATCAAACAGAGATGGAGTGGGAGGAATAGGTGTATCCTTCTTGAATCTGGCAATCACATGTTTATCTCTTTTTCAAATAATTATTTTTTAAAAAAATAAATGGAGGCACAAATTCTTTCTGCAGACAGACTTACTGTGGTGCTTATAAAGGAAAAATAAAAGTAGAAAGTAGCTAATCTGCTTCATATTATAGTCTCAGAGTTTGGTTACTAAGAATTCATTCATTCCTTCATTCAAAAAAAAACCACAACATTTATTGAGGTCTGACTGTGCCCAGAGCACCCTGTTAGGGATAAGGAGAGATACAAGTTTAAACAAGATGAGATCCCCGCCTTCACGCATATTTTAGAAATGTAGCATCAAGTTCACTTAACTACAAATCAAACATATTTTTGTAAAGCAGAATGACAGAACTTTGTCCAAAAGGAGTCAAGACTTTAATTGAGAAGGCAGGAAAAAGGTGTTCCCAGGCTTTGGCCTTAGGTCACCTAATGGAAGATAGACAAGATGATGATTTTTATGAGAGCTATTCAAGCTTCACCCCACACTACATTTCTCCTTCTTTAATTTCCTCAAGCTCCTTATTTTCTTTAATTATGATTCTTAAGTCAGAGGACTTGGGTTCAAATCCAACTTCTGATGCTTACCTACTTATGTAAACTTGGCTAAGCCATCCAATCAACTTGGGCCTCAGTTTACTCATATGTAAAATGAGGGAGTTGAATTTAGATGATGTCGGAAGTCGCTCCCAATGAAAATAATACTACAAATACTCAAAATCAGTCATTCATCTCAAAAGTCCCTTAATGGAAGATGAGAAGATAGAATTTTTATAATTTTTATAATGGTTTATAATCAAGGCACACTGGAAAGATTACTGATTAAAGTAAAAAATCCTAGGTCCAAATCTTTTTCAGCCAGAAATTAGCTGAGTCACTTCGATAAAGTCATTTCATCTCTATAGGTGTCAGTTTTCTTATTTGAAAATTGTGGAGATGGAATCAATGGTTCCAGACTTCATTGTTGGTTATCTATAATGATATTTCATTGCCATTATTATCACGCTGACATCTTTGGTGTCATTCTGGATGCAGTACAAAGAATCTAGGATAAAGGACACAAGGCACACACCTAACAGAACTCTTCCCTCTACATTCCTAACCAATTTTGCATTCATTACCCTAATGTCTTCCATCAAGTTCAGGCTTAGCCTTGTTTAGGTGTTCAAGGAGGACTGGCACTTTTGGACTAGCCCTTTTTCAGGCCTTTTCATCCACCTTTGGTGTTTTCCTTTCTCCCGGCTCTCACAGGTAGCTCCAAGAAGCATATACGGTGGCCATCCTCTGATAAAAAATTTCAGCAGGCAAGATAACCAGGTTGAGGGGAACCAATAGACCCTTACCCAATTGATGAGCAAGGGTGGATGTCTATCCCAAGCATGTGAAGGGCAGATGAGAACAATTTGTTCCAATGGCCGTGAAAGCAGCTGAAGCTGACTCTGTGGAGCACTTAGAGGTTGGCTAGCCATGGAAGATGCCAAGGTCATCCACTGCATCCCAGACCATCACCAGTCATTCTGACTTTTGTCCCACTACTGGAATTTAATGATTCTGGAAGAGAGAGTGAGGCTGACAACTTTGTACAACTCTGCCTCGTTTAAAATCCAAGTCAAGACATCATCTCTTGAAGTCACTGGTCTTTTTTGAAAATGGGGGAATGAAGAACAAAGAACTAAGATAAAATATGTAATTGTGAAGAGTGTTTGAGAAGAAAAAGGACCACCTCCTTCACAGTCTCTTTCTTAGGTGAAAAGTTTGATAATAAATATATGTATTGTATATACTTCAAGGTCAATGCAACCACCTGGGAAACTGGTGTAAATTCCAGATTATTCTGAGCCTCAGTTACCGGCTCTGTAAAAAAAGAAGTAGCTGGACTGTATGATTGAAGGTCATTCTTGATTGACATTTCTATAGTTCTATTTTGTTCTTTTCTTCTCTATTAAATTTTAAAGTGCCTTCAGGGTAAGAACTGTGTATCTCTTCCTCCCAGCAAGTGTTCTTCTTGAATAACATTATAATGACTGTTGATTGACAAGAGGACCTTTCTCTGTCTCTGTCTCTTTCTCTGTCTCTCTCTGTCTTTCTATCTCTTTTTATCTCTGTCTCTCTCTTCACTCTCTTTTTGTCTCTCTGTCTATCTCTGCCTCTTTTTAAACTGAGACTTTGGGAGCAGCTGGGTAGCTCATTGGATTGAGAGCCAGACCTAGAGGTCCTAGGTTCAAATCTGACCTCAGACACTTCCCAGCTGTGTGACCCTGGGCAAGTCACTTGACCCCCATTGCCTAGCCCTTACCACTCTTCTGCCTTGGAGCCAATATATTGACTCCAAGACGGAAGGTAAGGGTTTAAAAAAACAAACAAAAAAACCCCGAGACTTCAAGCTAAGCATATTATTGCTATTGTTCAATATCTGATCATTTTACCTAGTACTAGATGGGACCTTGGAGATCATCTATTTCAAACTTATTTTACAGATACAAAGGGACAGCTAGGTGGTACAGTAGACAAAGTGCTAGACCCAGAATCAGGAAAGCCTAAGTTCAAATGTGGCCTCAGATACTAACTAGCTGTATAACTTGGGGGATAAGTTGCTTAACCACTGTTTGCCTCAGTTTCCTCATCTTTAAAATGTGGATAATAACAGTACCCACCTCAAAACATTGCAAAGACCAAATGTAAAGTCATTAGTACAGTGTCTGGCACACAGTAAGTGCTACATAAATGTTAGCTATTATTATTCAATCTGAGACCAAGAGCGAAGAAATTATTTACCCAAGATCACGCTAATAGGACACAGTTAAATAAATTTTAAAATAAAAAATGATCAATATTTTTTCTCATAAATACTAATTCAGAAAAAGCTGACATGTTAGGACTTTATTGCAAAACACAGAAGGGAAAAAGAGGTGGTGCAATGTATAGAGAGTTGGATCTCAAGTCAGGAGAGATCTGAGTTCAAATCCTGCCTTAGACACTACCTATATAACTTCGGGCAAGTTACTTTATCTGTCTGTCTCAGTTTCCTCATCTGTAAAATGAAGATAATAAGAGGATCTACCTTCTTAGGATGTCATGAACTTAAAGTGAGATACTATTTTAAAAGTTATTTGGAAACCTTAATACACTGTATAAATGCTAGACATTATTTCATTATTAGAAAGCTAATATAAGCAACTTTGATTCAAAGATCTCAAAGCACATTTATAAGACTGGTATACATTTAATGTTATCATGAAAATGAATCAGCTGAGGAACTGGCTGAGGAACCCCATGGTCGAATAATTAGACTTTAGAAAAATTGGACACAGCTAAAAGTTGCTGTAACCTGTTATATACTCCATCACACATAAGGACTATTTGGGAAGTTGAGGGAAGTCACTAAGATGAAAAAAAAAAACCCAAACCAAAACCCTTTTTTTCTTCCTCTTGGCCCTAGTTTTTGAATCATTTCAAACCTCTCCCTGTTCTCCAAACAAGATAAAACAAGTACAGAGGTTAGCTGAGATTCATTGTTGTTATTCTGACCTCCCTTTCTTAGCCTTTTCTTACAATAATTTTTTTTTCTGGGCTTCATTCCAGAATCTAAGTTTTATTATTTCAAAATATTTATTCATTTCCTTATTTAAAGAAAATTTACAGCTAATTCCCAAAATGTACAAACTAATTCCAAAGTTATATGAACAATAATCTTTGAAAAAAATATCTACATATCCTCCAGGCATATCTGACTCTACTTAAAAAGGGAAAAGTTATTTCATATTAATACGTATTTTGCCCTTGGATTTCCTGCACATGATACATTATAGAAAAAGACCTTGAAACATTTTCTCTAAGAGCATAAACAACTCCTCAGAAGTAAGTTACACACTTGGGGAAATTGAATTAAAGCAGGGAATGATGACCCACTTTCCTAAAGGTAAGTACCTTTTGTACTTTTCCAGTAGGAGAGAGAGAACAAGAGTACAATAGTTACTTGCTGTTCTTTAGAAACCCTGTCCAGTGGCCTGGCACTAGAAAGACTATAAAGCCCCTTATGGACAAGGACCCTGTTAGGCAGGTAGATGGCATGGTGGATGGATAGAATGTTGGTCTTGCAGTCAGGAAACCCGAGATGCAATCCTGCATCAGACACTTATTCTCTGTGTGATCCTGGGGGAATCACATAATTATTCTCAGCTTCAGTTTCCTTGTCTATAAAAGAGCATCTTTCTCACAGGGTTATTGTGAGGGTCAAATGAGGTAATATTTGTAAAATGCTTTGCAAACTTTAAATCTCTACATAAAAGTTAATTACTCATTATAGTTAGCTATTATTATTAGCCATTAACATCATTAATAGGAATTAATAGCTCTTTGTCTATCCCATAGGCTCTTGCTTACAGTAGACCTTCCGTAAATTCATGTTGATTCTTAGATTGATTTGATATCCTAAGAATTTTCTCAGGTTATTTTGTGGGATATACCAACACTTGAAGAATTCATTAAATTTTCGAACTACAAAGTATCCCTCAGACAGCGTCCTCCTGCAAATCCAGAGTTTCTCAATAGGGTAGCATGTAACTTTTCAAAGGAAAGTTGATCCGATTTGGGGAAACCACCTCTTGACTTTTATTTTTGTGTCCTCTAAGTAAAAATGGCCTCGGTCATCTTTAAGCTGCTTAGCAGCTAAATTGTCTATGATTCTGTAAATCTTGCAGCAGCAAGAATCAGAGAGAGAGGGAGCAGCAGAGATACACTATGATGCCCAGTGGTAAGCAGGCCATCAAAGACTACAGCATTACCACCTGGAAGAAAATTACAGTTTAGGATGCCAGGATTTAGAGGGTAGATTTCAGAGGTCATTTAGCCCATCTCCTTCATTTTATATTTTTTACAGACATCTTTCAGAGTCAGGGAAGTTTGTGACTGGCCATACCTATATGTGAAAAGTGGAAATGTGGAACAAAGGAATTTAGGGGCAAGGGGTCGGTTTCACAGCAGCTTCACTTGGCTTTGGGGGTTCTTGCCTTCTCCCATGTGCTTATTCGTATGAGAAACGCAGCTAATGTTGGGATTGGAAGACCATAGTAACTCCTGTCCACACAGACCTTTGCTGTTGTTTGGGAGGCAGTCCACCAAACAGTTTGAGAGGTATTGCATATTGGTAATCAGGAACTAAACAGAGTTAAAGGGGACTTCATAATCCTAAATCAGATAATAATAATAATAATAAAGCAGTGACAATAATAATGATATTTTGGAACAAAGAAGTAGGTCTCATTAGTAGGAAGAGGCCAAGATAAAGACTAATATCTATGGGTTTGGTAGGATTAAAGTTCTCTGGAGACTTTATATTAATTCAATTATTTATTAGGTAGTGAAAGAGTTGGTGAGAATAAAGACACACACAATCACGTAACCGGTTACCTAGCTAATCTGAGTTCACAGTTCATCTCATGTCTTCGTTCACTCCCATTGCTTCCAAACCAAGAGACCAAAAACTTCCTTTTTGGATGTATAATTTATAATTTATAATCCCAGGGACATCACTGTTTCTGGATCTCCCTGGTTAGACAGACTTGACCTCAGTCCAGGTCAGAGGCCAGTCTTTCTGATGCCAGGAGTCCTGTGGGACAAGATGCCTGGAGTCCTGTGGGACGAGATGCCAGGAATCCTGTGGGACAAGACGCCAGGAGTCCGGTGGGACAAGATGCATTACTTCTTCTGGGAATCCATATGCCATGAAGCCTCTGATGTCCTCCCATAGTACACGTGCTCCCAAAAAAAGGATGGGGATAAGACTGAAATGGATTTTCAAAATTCTCCTTTCTAAAAGAAAAGAGGGGTACAAATTTATATTAAATTCATGCAGGTTCTAATTAGTTGGCTCTCTGGTCTGTGTTCTAAAGGAACTTGGACCCAGGGGCTAAGGTTTTGGCTGTGGATAGGCCTCTCTCTCAATAATAGATTGCTTTTTCCCTAGTCCAATCACTAAATATGGGAGGGATTTGTTTTTCTAAAAGAGCTGACACGTAGCCTCTAGGCTCTAAGCTAAAAAAAAAAGAGATGACAAATCCCATTCTTCCACTTATGTGAAAAAAGAAACTTCAGCTGAGGACTTTAGCTGAAGTCAGGAGAGAAAGAAGAAAGCAGAGATCCACCATGATGCCCTGTAGGAAGAAGTCCCAGAAAAACAGTGCAGTTCTAGAGACTGGTAATGCTATAGCATTAGAGGCATGAGTTGGCCCAGTGTTCTCTATGTATATACCATTCCATGCATGTTTCTGATGTGTATGCACTCTCTTACCTGATGAAAGGTGTCTTAGTAAGAAAGTTTCTTCCAGGTTTGTAGGGAAAATATTCTATTGTGATTTCCCTTACTTCACTTATTCAATGCATTTGTTTTGAATTGATTGTGTCTTCTCACTAATTAATATAAATAAATAAGTTAATGCAAACTTAAGAGAAATGGATTTTGAGCTGTTGCACAGCCATGGATTACTTTGGCCCTAGGATAGCTTTTCCAGAAGGGTCATGGGTATGTACATGGAGGAGTGCCACAGATGCTATGTTCAGATAAGGAAACTGAAGCCCTGAGAAGTATTGGAAATAATACCTTAAACATTGAGGGATAACCAACCAACTTAGAAAGCAGCTATGGTGAAGCAAGGGACCTCCATGAGTACTTACCAACCTCTAGCACTTTGATGCCATAGCCTGTCCAAGCACAGCAGGAAAAATATAGGCCAGGTATCCAAGCTAGAAACACTGTCTAGAGCAACAGAGACCTTTATTTGAGGGTAGTAAAAAGGCTTGGAAAGGAAGAATCTAAGGACAGAAAAGTTTAAACTGATTACAAATTCAATTCAATGAACATTTATTAGGTCCCTGTTACATGCAAGACAATGCCCAAGGCACTAGAGAAATAGAGAAATCTGCCCTCTAGGAGTTTATATTTTACTAGAATGCATTCAACAGATAGATAAATAGACAGAGATGGACAGACAGACAGATATAGATAGACAGAGATAGATAGATAGATAGATAGATAGATAGATAGATAGATAGATAGATGGTGATTTGAATTTGAAGAGAGCACTTATAAGGGTAGAAGAATGGGAGAGATGAATCCAGAAGGGTGTCATGAAGGAGGTAACACCTACGCTGAGTCTTAAAGAGAGATAGTGGGTTATATCTTCCCAGGTTTTCTAGTATGCTTACAATATCTCCCTTTATGTGCAGGGAATGTATCCATTTTGATCTTTTCTTGGTAAATGATGTAAGATATTGGTCTATATCTAATTTCTGCCAGATTGCTTTCCAGTTTTCCCAAATAGTGAATTCTTATCTCAAAAACCTGGATCTTTACTTTTGTCACACAGAAGGTTACTATAATTCTTTTGCCATTGCTTGTTGTATGTCTTTTCTGTTCCACTGTACTTTTCTATTTCTTAGCCAGTACCAGATGGTGTTGATAATTACTGCCTTAAAATACATTTTAAAATTTAGTACTTTTAAATATCTTTCTTTTATATTTTTTCTATTAATTCCTTTGATCTTTTGTTCTCCTAAGTGAATTTTGTTATTATTTCTGCTAGCTTAATAAAATGATTTTGCAGCAATTTAATTAGGATGACATTGAAAAAAATAGATTTATTTAGGTAAAATTGTCATTTTAATTATATTGGCTCTATCCACCCATGAACAACTAATATTTCTCCAATTATTTAAATTTAACTATTTCTTATATAAAGTGTTTTATAATTATGTTTATGTAGTTCCTGGCTTTGTTTTGGTAAGCATGCTTCTGAGTATTTTATTCTATCTATGGTTATTCTAATATTAGATATTAGATTTGTGGATAGGAGAAAATTTATAAAGAACAAAAGATAAAAAGCATTGTGAGATATAAGATGGATAATTTCAAATACATTAAATTAAAAAGGATTTGTACAAATAAAATTAATGAAACAGATTAGAGGAAAAGCAGAAGGGGGCAGCTAAGTAGCTCAGTGGATAGAGAGCCAGGCCTGGAGATGGAAGGGTCCTGGGTTCAAATCTTGCCCCAGACACTTCCTGGCTGAGTGACACTGAGAAGTCACTTGAACTGACTTGAACTGTGTTACTTAGCCCTTACCACTCTTCTTCCTTGGAACCAACACTTGGTATTTATTCTAAGATGGAATAAAAATTTAAAAAAAGAAGGAAAGCAGAAAATTGGGGGAGGGGAATGAAATTTATAGATAATTTCTTGGACAGAAGTTTCATATCTAAAATATAGAGAACTTTGTCAAATTTATAAGAATATGAGCCACTCCCTAACTGATAAGTGGTCAAAAGATAAAGATTTTGGATGAAGAAATCAAAGCTATTTATAACTATATGGAAAAAATACTCTAAGTCATTATTGTTTTGAGAGATCTAAATTAAAACAACTCTGAGATAACATCTCATGCCTACAAGAGTGGCTAAAATGATAAAAGGACAAACTGACAAATATTAGAAGAGATGTGGAAAAATGAGTACACTAATAAATATACTGTTGGTGAAACTGTAAACTGATCCAACCATTTTGGAAAGCAATCTTGAACTATGCCCAAAGAGTTATAAAACTATGTATACCTTTTGACCTAGCAATACTGCTATCTATTAGACTTATTTCCCAAGGTGATAGGGAAAAAGGAGAAGAATCTGTATATACTAAAATATTTATAGCAGCTCTCTTTGTGGTAGCAAAGAATTAGAAATTGAAGTGATGTTCATCAATTGAGGAATGGCTAAACAAGTTGTAGTTTATAATTGTGATGGAATACTACTGTGCCATATGAAATGACAAACAGATTAATTTTGTAAAAACACGGAAAGACCTACGTGAAATTATGAAGAACGAAAGAGCAAAACCAAGAGAAAATTATATACAGCAACAGAAATATTCTTTGAAGAATGACTTGTGTATGTCTACCACCAGAGAAAGAACTGATAAACAGAAATGAGCAAGACAGAGTTTTATATGAACATATATATTTTTTGTTAAATGATACCTTCTCTAGTACAGGGAAGGAAGGGAGGAAGGGGGATACTTGGGAATTCTAATGTAACAAATATTTAAAAAAAAAGACTAGCTTACTTTCAGATCCAGCTTTTAGGTTAATTAAAAGTAGATCCAAAATTTTTTAAAAAGATGATGATCCAAGATACAAGATGATTTTAATTAGTTGTGATTATATTGATTTGGGAGTCACCTGCCAGGAGGGAATGGAAATAAGAGCACAAATGGAAAGGTTGGTGTTGATAGAGTGAAAGATAGAAAAGAGGGGGCAGCTGGGTAGCTCAGTGGATTGAGAGCCAGGCCTAGAGACAGGAGATCCTAGGTTCAAATCCGGGCTCAGACACTTCCCAGCTGTGTGACCCTGGGCAAGTCACTTGACCCCCATTGCCTACCCTTACCAATCTTACACCTATAAGTCAATACACAGAAGTTAAGGGTTTAAAATTAAAAAAAAAAAAGATAGAAAAGAGCAAAGATTTAGTTCATGGATTATTGAAGAGGTTGATAAACTGAGAGTACAAGGTACTTGAGGGACCTTCAGAATATATCCTGACATTACTAAGGATGAGGTCAAAGATGAGAGTTAAAGCAAGATTATAAATCAGATACTAAACTCCTTGAAGATGGCAGGAGAGTGACGTGGAGACCATTAGATTACAGCAACAAGGATTTGATTGGGGGTAGTATAGGTGAATGGAGTATACTACAAAGAAGGAGAGGTTGTAGAGTGACAGCAATAGAAGGAGGGTCTGGAGATGGCAGTGAAGAGCAAGAAATGGGCCAACTCTCTTTCCTGGGGGAAATGAGAGAAGAGTAGTAAAGCATTGGAGAGCGTGAACAGTAATGCAGTGACTTCTAGGGAGATCCAGGTTGTCTTATGAGCATCAGAAAATAGAAGAGGATAAGATCAAGAGATCTAAGATAAACGGTATTTTCCTCTTAAAGGAGGGGTTCAAAAGGACAAAATGGTGGTTAGTGGTAGAAGATAAAGACAAGGAAGTGTTAGGCCTGAGGCTGATAAAGATAAAAGTACAAAGGTGTGTGTGTGTGTGTGTGTGTGTGTGTGTGTGTGTGTGTGTGTGAATGGAGGGGGAGAGAGAGAGAGAGAGAGAGAGAGAGAGAGAATTCAATCAAACAACACACATTTATTAAATGCCTCCTATGTACAAGACACTGGGACCAAAAAAAAAATCAATCTCAACTCTCAAGAAACTTCCACTCTATTAGGGGAGACAATACATATGTGTAATATAGAGAGATGAGAACAAAATGAATATAAAGTAATTAGGAAGCGAGGACACAAGCAATTGAATTGTGTAGGAGAGGGTTTTTGAGCTGTACCTTGAAGGAAGAGTCTATGAAGAGTTAGGTGGAGACAGAATGAACTTTATGCGTGAGGATTGAGAGGTTTTAAGAGCTAAAGAGAAGTTTATATTTTATACTAGAGGCTACTGGAAGCTATTGGAGTTTACTGAATAGGAGAGGAATATGGCCAAACTGGCACTTGGAAAAAATCACTTTGGCAGCTCAGTTGAAGATGAATTAGACTGGGAAGAGAATTGAGGTAGGATGATCAGTTAGGATGCTGATGGGCAAAATAAGGCCTGTAGGCAAGATAAGGCTCCCTGAAACGTTCTATCCAGTCTCGAGATGTTATTCCTAATCTGACGAATACAATGAGTAGGATACAATACAATGAAACTTCAAAAGAGTTGCTTTAGAAACAGACTGACAGATGAGCATTTCCTTTTCTTTGGCCCCCTCTTTAAAAAGTTGGCCCATCACTGGACTCTAGGCAAAAAGTGATGAAACTTGAACTGAAGCTCTGTGAGTAGAGAAAAAAAGAACAGGGCATAAGAAAGTTATAGAGTTTAAAAAGGGAAGAAATAATAGCTAAGTTATTGAATGAATGGAGTTCTAGACCTGAATTTAATTCAGGAAGCCCTGAATTAAAATCCATCTTTTGACACTATCTGCGTGTCTCTGGGCAAATCTCTTAAGTCTGCCTCAGTTTCCTCAACTATAAAATAAGGATAATAATAGCACCTACCTCCCACAATGGGTATGAAGATAAAATGAAATGATAATTGTGAAGTGCTTTGCAAATTGTAAAATACTAAACAAATACTAACTTTATTATTATTATTAGAGAAAACTAATTTTGCCTTATCAGCTGGCAATTATGAATTATAATGATAAGGGAAATCAGTGGTAAGAATTTTGTACCATAGAATGGAAAAAAGAACCAGTTGATTGGGAATTCTTATCTTTCCAGATCCTATGAGGACTGAGCTTGTCACTGATGCTTGCCACTGCCAATTCTGGTCAGCAAGGTATATATACAAGGAGTGTTGTCATCTCAACATAGGTATTTTCCAAGTTCATTCCTTTCTTTTTTTTCACATTCTCTTTTCTCATTTCATAATCTCCTACTCTTCTCATGACTTCAACATCACAACTGAAGACAGCATATCAGAGAATGCCCATATTTAGGAAACCAGAGGAGGAAGAGCCAAATTTAGATTTCCAATTTTGACTTTTTCCCCTGAGGTCCAGGCCTGAATTTACAATTGTTTGCTTGATGTTTCCACTTGTATGTCCAGCAGTCACCTTAAAAATCAACATGTAAGGGGGGCAGCTGGGTAGCTCAGTGGATTGAGAGCCAAGCCTAGAGACAGGAGGTCCTAGGTTCAAATCCGGCCTCAGACACTTCCCAGCTGTGTGACCCTGGGCAAGTCACTTGACCCCCATTGCCTACCCTTACCACTCTTCCACCTATAAGTCAATACACAGAAGTTAAGGGTTTAAAATAAAAAAAAAATTTAAAAAATCAGCATGTAAAACTGAATTATCTATATTTTCTCTCAAGCCAAAGGCTCTTCCTGACTTCCCTACCTCTATTAATATTACTACCATTTTCCTATATACCCAGGTTATGTGGTACAGTGGGAAAAGTATATGCTTAGAAGTCAGAGGATCTTAATTCGAAGTCTGTCTTAGTTCTTTACTTCCTGTGTGTGACCTTGGGTAAATCTCTTCATCTCCCTAAGCCACAGTTCTTTATCTATAAGATGTGAGAGTTTGATTTAGCTGAGCTATGGTCCTATGACTTCTTTTTTCCCTTAACTCTCCAAATCTGATCAGTGGTGGTTTCTGGTCAGTTTTGCCTCCATGATATCTTCTAAATCTATTTTACAGTATTGAAGAAGTGATAGATATTCTCCAAGGCCTTTTCAAATTCTAAAATTGTCTTATCCTTTTATTTCTGTGTGGGTATAATAATTTCCCTACCAGACTGTAATCTCCTTGAAGTTATGGTCTTATCTTATTCATCTTTGTAGCCTGTATTAGCATAACACCCCATGCATTACAGATATTTAATTAATATTTGATGAATGAATGCAAGCTTGGTACTGATGCAACTTTGGGAGAAGAAGTTAAATTTTTCCCCAAAACTCAGAGAATTTTTCTCCTGCTACAATCTGCAGCTACCCTGGCTTCTCAGATGACATTTGCTCAAAAAAAGAAAAACTTAATTAATCTCTTAATTATGCAGAAAAAGATCAGTGGAAGAAAACAAGACTAAAATTGAGTAAACTAGTCTTATTATGTAGACAGGATAAGGAAAAACAATTACATAAGTAAGTTTCTCAAAAATAATTGCTACAGAATCCCTACCAATTTAAGTTAGCATCCAACCCATTTTAGGCCACCAATTACCCCCATCGCAATGTATAAAGGCAAACATTTAAAAGCACCTGTGAAAATCTAATTGGCTCTAAATAAAACAAACAATGTTCACTATTCCATTGGTCTTGTGAAAATTAACTAAAAAGAAGATTTAGTCTGCCTCTGAGCCTTAGTTTCCTCATCTGTAAAATCAGCAAGTCAGACTCAGTGTCCTCTATAATACTTTTCAGATAAGATCCTGTGACTTACTAAACATCTCCTTGATTTGTTTTTCACATGAAATAGGATCTCATTGGGCCAGAAATAGTCACAAAGCTTATTTCTGAACTTCTGGGAAAAAAATGCACATCATTCACAAATAGAGGAAAGGAGAAAGTAGCTGACTGGAGGCCAGGGAAGGACAAACTAGTCAGACAAAAAACACAACTGAATATCTCCTCGGGGCAGGGCCATTTTTTCTTTTTTCATAAAAACAGTCTAAGCCAGCTACCGGAAACTGGAAGGAAATAAGAGGTTTGGGTTCCCACACCTGCTTTAAAACAGGGACGCAAGATCTTCCTCATACATGCTCCCACCGACCTGAGGGAGGAAGCCATAATGAGAACAGCCAGTAGCTGCTAAGGGAACATCTGTTCTGTTTATAGAAAACTACAGTGGATTGAATTACTTTCCCAGAAGCTGACCTACAGCTACAAACACATACACACACACACACACACACACACACACACACACACACACACACACACACCCCTCTCTCACCCACATAGATACCATACATGAGCACACACAGATGCATGTCCACAGATACATATCTCACCACTCAGGGACAAAGAGATACACACACACAGATCTGCACAGATGAAAAAACTCCACGTAGATTCACACACGCCAACACACCTTCACACAACACCCACATACATTTACATCACACCCTGAAAAACCCATATGGCTACCCACAGACACATAGGCACCTCCCTTGAAATATGCCCTCACCCAAACACAAACACCCACGGGGAGTGATACAGAGCCACACAGAGACCCAAACCTGCTCACGGATATACCAGTCCATCCTGACACAACAGACTTAGCCCTAGGCAAGACTGGAAACCAGGTAGAGGGGGACAAGGAAAGGTCCTTGTTTTCAGTTCCCTTTCACTGCTTTTGGTACTTGTTCCCCTTTTCTCTTCCCCATGCCAGCTAAGATGCCAAATTACCTAGACTTCCCCCACTCATTGCCTTCTTACTATCCCAACTCATTCAAATCTAGACCTTTTTCATATTCTCCATTGAAACAGACCTGTCCTGTATTTTATTCTCCAAGGGCCAACTGTCTATAGCTTCCAGGTATTTTTTAAATCAATTTTTAATTTTTTCATTGAGATGTAGAAATAATTTTCTATTCTTCCCACCCCTCTCTCTTCCCCAAGAAAGAAAATGATACCATATAGATGGTTCATGTATTATCATAGAATACATATTTCTCTGTTTATCGTGCTATTAAACAAGACACATATTGCTTATACCGGAGAAAAATCCATGGAGGAAATAAAATGAAGAAGGGTAGGTTTCAATCTGCATCTGGACTCTGTTTCTTCTGTGATGGTGGATATCCTTTTGCATCATGAGTCCCTTGGAGCTGTCCAAGAATGAAGGCTTTGAGTGAATTCCATTGTTACCTGTGGGAGATGTGCTTGGTAAACAACTGTTCTCAACAGTCCATCACCCCTGAGGCTATAAACTCTAAAGGAGTAGGAAGAGTGAATCCATGACCAGGAGATGTGGTGAAGCAGCCCCTGAGTGGCTGTAGCACTTGAGTAGTTAGGAAGGATGATTTCTCCTGAGTATGGCCCCTTAGAGTGATCTCTCCGTCGTTGGGCTTGCCTAAGTGGGATGGCGAGCTAGTGTCTAGGAAGAGAAGCAAGAGAGAAAGAGAGTGGTGAGAACATAAGAACTGGATGAGTGTGGGCAGATAGCACCTCTGCCTGCAGACCCTTGGAGCCACTTCTCTTTGGAGTGAGAGGTATGAGTCAGAGCCCGCCATGAGTCAGTGCTGAGTGGGATTGGGGGTGACTTGGGATGTGGCTCTCTGAAAGACATTTCCACCACTTTGGGTGCAAATCCCTTAAGGGGTCTGGAATGTGGAGAGAGTGAATGCTAGAGCTGGTGGAGGATATCCTTCTGAGACTTCAAATCCAAAGTGTTTTTGAGTGTTAGATCCCAGCGCTAATCTCTGTGGAATAAGCTCAGCCTTTTCATGGACTGCAGTGATGTAAGCCCTGGAAAGAAATAATACTTGAAATGGCAAGTTCTGAAGTCAGTGATGCCCACAGGAAATAGAGAATGCTCAAAGAAATACTAAAGCATTTGTAATTAGAGTGTGGATGGTGGTTTGGGGGAAAAGGAAGAGTTCATAATACACCAGAGTACTGACCTGCTAATAGAATATAAGTATATAAATAAATTTCTATTAATGTCCTCATTGGAAAGTAATGGAGAAGTGGAATTGCACGTCGGCTAAGGTGGGTTAGGGGGGTTTGGGGGAGAGGGAAAGAACATGAAATATGTAACTATGGGAAAATATTCAAAATAAAAACTTAAAAAAAAACAAAAAAAATTTAGTTCTCCATTTAAAAACAAATAAATAAGTGCTCAAAAAAAGGAAAGTAATGGAGAATCATTCCCTCTTTATCATATATGTGCCCTTATTATTTTATTAAAGTTGTAATTATTTGAGGTATACCAAAATGTATTCTTTTGTCCTCTAGAAAGGTAAAGAATGAAGGAACAGAGGCTTGGTTAGGCATGCTTGATGGGAAGCAACACAGTAGTGTGTTCCATCTCTGATCCAAGCTACTGAGGTGCCAACTCCTAGGTTAGAATGATTTTATTATCATTGAATAGGAGATCATCCTTTTCATCTCTCTGAAAAGGCCCAGAGAGCTCAATTGCTTTGTTCAATACCACCTACCTAGTGGCAGTATTGTTATTATTAATTAATATAATAATAATAGCTAGCATCTATATAGTGCTTTAAGTTTACTAAGCAATTTACAAATATTAAGTCATTTTATGCTCACCACAACCCTGGGAGGTAACTTCTATTATTGTTCTAATTTTACAGATGAGGAAATTGAGGTAGATAAAGGTTAAGTGACTTTTTGGAGTCATAGCTAGTAAGTATCTGAAATTATGATTAACAAAAATTAATTATTCCATTTGGTTCCTATAATTTTCCTTATCTGCCACTTTTGGCAGCATTATTTTTAAAAAACCCATGAAGTCCTATACAAGTGCAAAATATTAATGTATTACTGTGATTGAGTCAACCAGCAAGTTGAAGAAAATGAACTCTTGTCATTTGATTTTTCTTTGACATTTCCCTAATAACTTGCCAGAGGGTTGACTAATCAGGTTGGAAGCTGGGACACTAATAAAAGGCATCAAGATATATCTTTTTTTATCTTTCAAAATTAGTTTATTTATGGATTTATTTTGGAGTCTTGTTTTTATATGAGTATTCTCTTTCAACAATGACCAACACATGTAAAACCCAGTTCAAATTGCTTACCATTTCTGAAAGTGGGGGAGGGAAGGGAAGGAAGGAGACAATTTGGATCTCATAATTTCAGAAAGTATATGCTAAAAATTATTACATGTAATTGAAAAAATAAAATATCTTTGAATAATTAAAAAAAGAAACCAAGATATATCTTAAATTTGATTTGTGGTTCTGTTCGCCATCTAGAAAGAAAAAGTTCTGAAATGGATCTAACTTTGCTAGTTTTTGACAGATCTCAATGAATTTTGGTGTGTATGTTGAAAGTTAAAAATACATAATTATTCTGAGTGAGGGTTACAGTTCACAAAGCTTTATATGGCTTCTATTAGTAGTAGCAATGGCAACATTACACATTTTCCCCCGTTAGTCATTATAAAGCTATATTAGTCTACACTTTATGTTTGTGACATTGTTATTCCTTTGGGGAAAAAGACTTTTCATCTTCTGACTCAACTTGTTTTGAGTTAAATTGTGGTGGAGGAAGAAAAATGATCCTGCTTTTAGAAGCAATTTAACTGTCACAAGTATAAGCTTCAGCGCATCTGTCATCTCAGCAGTCTACATTGTTACATTTTCCTTACCTTCCTCACCTCTGAGATTCTTTTCCATGATCTTCCATAGAACCTTCACAGTGGATCAATCCAACCTGCTGGGAGTCTACCCCTAGGGCTTTTTATATTGTGGAGCTACCAGTGGAACACTCAGACTGTCATCCCTGACTCTCTTTACAGGACTGACTAGAAAGAGGAGTGAGACACACAAGTGGTGCCATGTTTTAGAACTGGTGCCTGGTGAGTCAGATGCTTGGTTCCAGGAAAGATAAGGTGAATACTCATGTAGCTATCAGATCCAGGAGATATCTCCAATAAGATATTCCTTATGCCATTTCACACATTAGTCATCAATATAAACATTCCAAGGTTTTGTGTGCTCACTGTGCATCTCTCCACTAACATCTAAGTGACCCACAACTTTGATTCTTCAGAGATTGTGGTGCCCTAAGTTATATAATTATATAGCATCACAAAGAGAACATTGGTCTTGAAAGGTGAGTCTTTGAGAGTTAGGAAGCAGCTTGGGATCACTAGAAACACCACATGCTTTCCCAAATACAAACCCAACCTGCTCTTGTCTTCTTATTCAATTCTGAATTTGATATACAATGTCTGTTTTATTTATCCGTAAATAAAACAGACGTATATTATATAAATGCCATATGTATAATCTAAATAAATATATAAATAAAACAGACATATCTATTGCATGTATGTATATGTATATTCATATATGGAGCTTTTTCACTTGAAGCTTATGCAAGACATCCTCCATGATAGTGTTGAATACCTTTGTTAAATGTTTATTTCCCTTTTTAATTCTGATTATTAATCAGAGGGTACTTGAACAGACCCTCTGTGGTTGCCCTTGACAAGGAATCTTATATGATCTTAACATATGCATGAAATTCCTTATTTGAGAAATGTCTTTTAAGGTATGCTTTGCTTTATTGAGTTAAATATTTTGTTTTAAAAGTGAACATTAAATTAAGAAAGATTTCATTTTCTCTGTACCTTTTGCATAATTGTGTACTACAAAAATGTGGTCTAGTGTAGAAAATGACAAAACCTACCTTTTCTCATCTCATTTTCATCAAGGATACCCTTTATGCCTATGTAGATCATGATCATAGGATTTTATAGAGACAGTAAAGTAGGAATATGATGTCATCCATAATTTTGATATCTTTTATTACCTGACTTATCTACTAAAATAATCCTTCAGAACTTTCAAGAATTATTAGCTACCCAGAGGCAGCTGGATGGCTCAGTGGATTGAGAGTCAGGCCCAGAGACGGGAGTCCTGGGTTCAAATGTGGCCTCAGACAATTCCTAGCTGTGTGACCCTGAGCAAGTCACTTAATCCCCATTGCCTACCCTTACCACTCTTCTGCCTTAGAATCAATACCCAGTATTGATTCTAAGATGGAAGGTAAGAATTAAAAAAAAAAAAAAAGAATTATTAGCTGCCAGTATGGATTTTTCCCAGTGTATACTTAGTGTAGCCTAGCAACACTTCTCAAATTCATGTTCTTAGGTGCCATTTCTACTATTTTATAAAATGCATCAAGGACTGAGGTGTTGGGATTCAAATATGGTGGCTCCATTGTTATTTATAATTGAAATAGATTCATAGACATGATGACAAAATTATTTAATCTTCTCACTATATTATCCGATAGCCAGTTTTATTCCTAAATGTGTTTTAAGATGATAAGATGATGAGACTTAGCTGGAACTCGAGGTAAGCCTTTTGTAGATTTGTTTTCATCTTCACCAAGTTTTGCCAAATAATGACTCTGGTCAAGTAGCAAACATAAAAAAAAAACTGATGTGCAGGCAGTCCATGTAGTGTCTACACTTTGTTAGGAGAAAGACAGACCTACAGCACATTGGGTGGATCACCTGTAGCATTCTTATCGGCTGACATGGATGAGCTTTATTTATACTGGATGGATTAGACAATAGTCTGTGTGTCATTGGAGAGGATCCCTGTATTGATGACAAAATAGATCAGTTGGTCATATTCAACCTGAAGAAAAAAAGACTCAAAGAGAGGAGGGTAGGAGCATGGAACTGATAGCTGTTTTCAAGTGCTGAAAGGTTCTCATGTGGAGAAGAGTGTATTTGGTTCCAGAGGGTAGAATTAGGAGCAATGTGTGGGAGTTTCAGAGAGATACACTTGGGTTTCATATAAGGAAAAATTTCCTAAGAAGCTGCCCAAAAGTAGAATGGCCTATCTTTAGAGGCTGTGGGTTGCCCCTTCTTAGAAGTCTTGAAGCAGAGGCTGGAAATGACTTGTCAAGTATTATGGTAGGAATTCCTTTTGTATATGGGTTGAAATAAATATCACTGGGGTCCCTCCAAATTTTAAATTCTATGACTGTAATTCTTTGATTCATTGTAGTAATATTGAAATATGTGACCATACTGCATGGAATCTGCCCCATCTTTCATTCTATTTTACAATTAAAATTGTTCTAATTCTCATTTACCATCTCCATCCATGCAAGATTAAGTATTTACTGGCTAAGCTCTCTGAACTCCTGATTTAATCATAGTGTTATGTTATATCAATTAAACTTTTGTAGGATCTGGCTAATAGTTCAGGTCATCATCTTGGCCTTTTTCCTTTCCAGTTTTTATATCAATGACTTGCTTGAATAAGCCAAGTTAAAGCTATTGCTAATTGTACAAAGTATCTTCTTATGATTATTCTTTTTTCTAATTGTATATTGATTTTTCTTGGTTCTGTGTTCCCACTCCTTAACTGACAGACTGAATTCAATATGACTTTAACGTTAGTAGCTAATACTTTTTGTGAAAACACACATTGAACTTTTAAAAGATGCTATTCCAAGCCTGCCATTTTTAACACTTCCTAATTTTTTAAAGATATTCATTGTGTAGGGGGCAGCAAGGTAGCTCAGTGGATTGAGAGCCAGGTCCTGGGTTCAAATCTGGCCTCAGACACTTCCTAGCTTTGTGACCCTAGGCAAGTAATTTAACCCACTCTTCTGCCTTGAAACCAATACTTAGTTTTGATTCTAAGGAAGGTAAGGATTAAAAATATATATTCATTGTGTATGTAAATATGTACATATATGTATATGTTTTTGTGCATATATGCTAGATGCTGCTGAGTAGTTCACAAGTCTTTGGCCTCTTCCATTGCTTAAATCTGAATCTAATACTGTATTTTCAGCATCTTTTTTGTCCTCCCCATGAGTATCAAAGTACATGCAAGCTTAAAGGGTCATCATATCGAGGTCTTCTCATCACTTTTTGTGAAGAAAGTATTCCTGATATATGTGGGAGACCTTTGTCTACTCTGAAAACATTTTGCCCCTTATTTCTTATGCCCAAACTGTGTTTTCCAACATATTTTTAGCTTTCATTCCTTTGAAGTCACTGAGTACTTTTTGTTGACATGTTGGGACAACTAGGTGGCCCAATGGTTATGATTGTTGGGTTTGGGAAGACCCAAATTCTAATCCTTACTCAGACATTAGCTGTGTGACTCCACTGGGCAAGTCACTTAACCTCTGTTTGCCTTAGTTTCCTCATCTATCAAACGAAGATAGTAACATCCATCTCCCAGAGTCGTTTTGAGAATCAAATGAGATAACTGAAAAGCACTTAACACAGTGCCCAGCAGATAGTAATCTCTATATAAATATTAACTATTATTGTTGTGATTGTTATTATTATTATCTTTTTGTTTTGATATTAAACACATTTCTCAATATCCTTCTCTATCTCATCATTACCATCATGCATCTATTATTGAAAAGAATAAACTAGAAATAAAAAGCACTACCTTTTTTTTTAGCTATTCACTCATCAATAGATGTATTTTATCATTGATTTCTTTGAGGTGTGTGCTTAGGAGTGGGATCTCTGTTCAAAGGTTACTTTTTTAGTATAATTCCAAGTTGTTTTATGGGATGGATCAATTTGTAGCTCCAAAAATAATAAATTAATGTTCCTGTCACCAACATTGACTATCCACCTTTTATCTTCTTTATTAATTTGTTGGATATCCATTTAAACCTTATTTTTGTACTGACTTTCACCTTTCTCATTAGTCATGATCAGTAACATTCTTTCACATGGACATTAATGGTTTGCAATTGTTCTTTTGAGAACTGTTTGTTCCTATCCTTTCATCACTTATTTATTTATATATTTATAAACCTTTACCTTCTGTCTTAGAATCAATACTGTCAGTTCCAAGGCAGAAGAGTGGTAAGGGCTAGGCAATGGGGGTTAAGTGACTTGCCCACAGTCACACATCTAGGAAGTATCTGAGGCCAGACTTGAACCCAGGACCTCCCTTCTCCAAGCCTGGCTGTCTATCCACTAAACCACCTAGATGTTCTGACCAATTATATATTATGAAGAATACCTTTTTGTCCCATTTCTATTTGCTTCCTATTCATCTTGGATATTAGACAAATATGTGTATGCATATACATAAACATATATATGTATGTGTGTACATGAGAGTATATGTTCATTTAATTTTGAAAGTCTTATTGAGTCCCTTATAGAATTTCTCTATCTCTTCAACCTTTGCAATGGGTGCTAGGATATAGGTTTCAATAATTTTCACAGCGATTTTTTTGTGATTGCTTACCATGAGCATTTCAATATAAAATAATCAAATATTCTAAGGAATGACTTTTTGTGGCCTTTATTCTCATGAAAAAAAAATTCCACCAACTCTCTTGTTTTCCTTTCCAAATAAAGTTTTAGAAAGACATATTCGTTTAGCTATAAATTCCTTTTGTTAATATTGATGTGGTTCAGTTTAGTTATAGAGTGTCATCATGTAAGTTTATCTCAAAGGCAAAGAATTTCAGCAAAGAAAAATAATTAGCATGGTATATGTTTATGCATATGTATGTATATATTTTAGATTTGATAGGTGAAATGAAGATTGACAGAGTTCATTCCTTCTATACTACATCAGGAATAAGAAAAAGAATATGAGAAAAACAGATATGTTTCTTATCACAGTAAATGTGATCTAATTTCTATCAACTGGCTCCCTCCCTCTAAATTCCTTTGTTCTAAATTCCCTCTTTTCATATACAGCTATGGCCAGGCACAAACCTCCCAGGCTCTAAGAGATGTCTGTGAAATATAAATTGAAGGAAATGGACTAAATGACCTCTAAAATGTACACTTTAAATCTTGGCATCCTAAATTGAGATTTTTTCCACCGGTTGGTAATGCTGCCCTTATCAATGGGGCCTGCTTCCTGCTGGGCATCATAATGCCCATAATCATCCCAAAAAGCATCACTGATTTGCTTTGCTGTGCTTGCGCTCTCTCTCTCTCTCTCTCTCTCTCTCTCTCTCTCTCTCTCTCTCTCTCTCT
>NC_058132.1:226074303-226125471 GCF_016433145.1 Gracilinanus agilis
TTCTTGTTGTCTTGAGAGATCATTAGCTTCCAATTGCTCAATTCTAGCCTTTAGGGATTGATTTTCGGCCATAATCTTCTTGTTTTCGGCCATAATCTTCTGGTATTCCTTTTCAATCTGGTCATTTCTTGTGTTCAATTTGCTTATCAGTTCATTTGGTTTCTGAGCCTCACTTTCCCGTTGCAAGATTCTACCTTTTAAACTGTTATTTTCTTGCCAGATCTCTTCCATTTTCCTCAAAATCTCAGTTTTGAACTCTTCCATAGCTTGTGAGGAGTTTTCCTTATTTGAGGAGGGTCTGGATGCTTGTTTGTTCTCCTCCTCTGTTTGCTCGGTTGTCTGGATTTTCTCTGTGTAAAAGCTGTCGAGTGTTAAGGACTTCTTTTTCTTGTTATTATTCTTTCTCTTCTGAACTTCCTGTGACTGAGTAGCCATCATTAGCCCAGCAGCTTCTCAGATTTATCCTAGCGCTCAGTGTCTGTTCGCGGTCTATTGGTTCCTGAGGTCTGAGTTCTGGTTTTTTCCAAGGTCTAGCCCCCTGGTGGACCCCCTTACTTGATCCTCTGCAGGAGGTTCCTTTACAAGTCTCAGGGCGCTGCTTCCACAGTCGTATACCCGTCTGCACTGGTTCCCCACTCAGGTTTTCAGAGCTTTAGTTCCTGGCTGTGTCTGCCTCCACCCACGCCTGCGCCCAGCGTCCACTCTCTGCTCCCGCGCTCAGATTTCGTGTGCGTTCTTTGGCTTAATGGGGTCCTAAATGTTGCTGCTCTCAGGAACAGGCCCCGGAGCTGCCAATGACTCGATGGGTACCCCAAACTTGCTCTATTTCTTTTTAGCTGGCTTCAGAGCTCTAGATCTTGTGTGTGGAGGGGGTGGGGGTGGGGCGGTTGCTCAGCCCGCGATTAAGTGAGAGCCCTTTATAGCCTGGAAATGTCTCGATTCCACGTACCTTCCACGCTGTGCCCTGTTGTGGGGTTCCTCCGTTCGTCTGGACTTGTTTTTATGTCCCCTTGAAGAGTTTTGTGTGTTTCGGTCAGGAGAGGTTAAGAGCTGCTTCTTACTCTGCCGCCATCTTAACCCGGAACCTCTAGGTTAATTTTTTAAAAACCTTTACCTTCTAAGGCCAGATTTGCACCCAGGACCTCTCATCTCTAGGCCTGGTACTCTATCCATTGAACCACCCAGCTGCCCTGTTAGGTTATTTTTTTTTTTTATAGATAATTTCAAATCTATGATTCCTCATACCCTTTGCTTAATTTTCTACCTGTGTCACTATCTTCAGAGAAATTTACTGATAATTATAGATGGCTATTAATTAACTAATAACACTGTATTATATTGTATATAAGAATATAAATTTATTGATATTATTGATAATATTTTGGACTCTTTTTCTTATTTGAAACAGTTCTGTCTGTGACTTGGATGTGACTCATAATTATAAGTAGAAACTTTATTTTGAAGGAGAAATACTGCATGTTCATAATTCAACATCACCTCCCTCCAAAAAAATGTAGTAAGTACCTATCATGTATGCACAAGGATCCATACGAGGCACAGGAGATATAAAGCATTGAATATGGTGTTGGGAATCCTAGGTTTGAACCTTGCTTCCATCACTTGACATTAATAGCTTCCATTTCTAAAACATTTGAAGGTTTACAATTACTTTTTTTCCTCCTAACCATTCGGTCAAGATATAGACAGCTCAGACACATTCACTGCTAAATGATACACTAGTAAGCATAGACTGTATAGAGAATTAGAGGAAAGCCCCCCAAAAACTGGGTGGATTCCCATGAAAGATTTATGGGAAGATACAGATAAGTCTTTCAAAAGGCAGCATGGTACAGTGATACTATCTCTAAGGTCAGAGGACCTGAGTTAAAATTCTACCTCTGACTCTCATCTGTGTGACCTTGGGCAAGTCATTAAATGTTACTATGTCTCAGTTTCTTTGTGTGTAAAAGAAAGGGGTTGGACTAGATCACCTCCATGGTCCTTTTTAGCTGTAGATATATGATTCTTTATCAGTCAGTCAAATAATATTTATTAGGTATCTTTTATGTATTAGACACCCTGCTAAGTGCTGGGTACCCAAAGAAAGTCAAAAACAATCCCTACTCTTAAGGACCTCACAGTCTAAGGAGGGAGACAATATGCAAGCAACTCTGTACCAATAAGCTAAATATAGGATAAATTGGGAAGGTACTAAGATTGGAGAGGACTGGAAAAGGCTCCTAATAAAACGTAGGACTTTATTTTTTTCCCAGACAGCATAGTGATATCTTTATTAATGATTGTTTTCTGCCATTTTGTCATTCATGTTCTTTCTCCCACCCCTCTCCCCTCCTTAAGACAACAGGTAATATGAGACAAATGGTACAAATGTTGTCATACAATACATATTTCCACGTTCTTCATAATTTGAAAGAAGACACATATTGCTTACACTACAGAAAATTTCATGAAAGAAGTTAAGTGAAGAATGGTAGACTTGAATCTGCATTTAGACTCCATCAGTTCCTTCTATAGTGGTGAAGAGCCTTTTTCTTCCCTTGGAGTCCCTTGGAGTTGTCCTGGATCCTTGCATTGCTGATAATAATCAAGTCATTCACAGTTGAGCATCATGCATTATTGCTGCCACTGTGTACAATGTTCTCCTGGTCCTGCTCACTTCACTTTGCATCACTTCATGAAGGATGTACTTTAGCTGAGACTTGAAGCAAGTCAGGGAATCCAAGAGGCAGAGATGAGGAAGGAGAGAATTCCAAAGATGGTGGACAGCCAAGGAAAATGCTCAGAGTTGGGAAATGGATAGTCTGATGGAAGGAAAAGCATGGAAACCAGTGTCACTAGATCATCAAGTACAAGGAAGGGAATATGGTATAAGAATCTTGGAAAGATAAATGGAGAGGAGCAGGCTATAAGACGAGAAGGTATGAATGGACTGTGATTTTCACCATTGGAGAGTATATTCTATGAAGAGATTGCTGAAATCACAAATCCATTGAAGTATCTTGGTCTTGAGAGTGTATAGTTGGAAAATCTTGAATCCCTAAAGACTACATTGCCCAGAATTCCTTTCTGTATTACCCATGATGCTTTTCCTTTTGTTCACATTTGCATGGTCACCTTTGTATAAGTTCTGAGGCTCTGCCTCATTCTTTCTCTTTTGCTCTTAGTCTCTTTTGTTAGTTTATTATTAATAAAACTTTATTAAATATAATATTTAGTTATTAGATATTAATTTTAAAATCCACAAGAGGACAAGGAGGCATTATTTTAAAGCAGTGGTTCCCAAACTTTTTTGGCCTACCGCCCCCTTTCCAGAAAAAATATTACTTAGCCCCCTGGAAATTAATTTTTTAAAATTTTAATAGCAATTAATAGGAAAGATAAATGCACCTGTGGCCATCACCACCTCCCTGGATCGCTGCAGCACCCACCAGGGGGCGGTAGCACCCACTTTGGGAATCACTGCTTTAAAGGGTCATAATGCATTATAGAATTTAAAATTTCCCATATGCCATTAATGTCAAATACTTGCCTTGCCAAAGGTAAACTTCCAAATTCAATGGTTCTTTTTGGGGGTCTGTTTGCACAGCTTGAAGTTGAATGAATTAACTATAGAAGGCTTGAGACACTTACTTATAAGTAGCATATAAACAGTATATGCATTAAAAATAGAGATCCAGCTGGGGTTATCAAAATTGAGTCATATTTCAAAATAATAAGCATTGTGAGTCAGTGCTGATAAAACTAATAATAGTAATGGAGTTATTAAAAGGACATGTACACATGACAGCAAATCCAGGTTCTAGCAAGTTATGGACAAGGGTGCCGGGCAGTATCTTATCTCTTTTGGTACCTTTGTTGGCCTCCATTTGTTTCTCTTGCCTCTTTCAGAGGAATTTGCCACCCAAAAGCTTAGCCACTGATGAGTGGCTCATAGTCAAATTCATACGTAAGACTCCCCTCTATACTGTCTCTGAGCAAACTGGGCTCATCTCCTGCTTCATCTTCAGCTTTGTCACGAATACAGACAGACAATACAGCAGCTGGGAGTGGGAAAGAAACCTTTTGGGGGGAATTTATGAGATATGTCCCTCCTACATTTCAAAGGCTCAAAAATTTAGAACTTGAAAGAACATAGAAGCCATTTAGAGCAACCTCCTCATTTGAAAGATGAGGAAACTGAAAGACGCCAAAATTAAGTGGCTTGCCCAAAGTTACACAGGTAGTAAGAATCAGAGGTGGGATGTAAACCAAGATCCCCTAATTCTAAATCCACTAGGATTTTTTTTCAACCTTTACCTTTTGTCTTGGAATCAATACTAGATTCCAAGGCAGAAGAACAATAAGGGTTAGGCAATTAGAGTTGAGTTCTTGCCCAGGGTCACACAGGTAGGAAATGTCTGAGGTAAAATTTGAACACACAACCTCCCTTCTCTAGGCCTGGTTTTCATTCCACTGAGCCATCTAGCTACCCCATCCACTGTTATGGTTGTTTTTAATGCCAAGAAGATCAAACTCAAATACAGTGGCCACCAGACTGTGCATAAGAATCCCCGCAGGTACATATTGACTTAGAAAGTAACATACCATTCACTATGTTTCATTGTATTTTGTTTATTTTGTGAAATATTTCCCAATTACATTTTAATCCAGTTCAGACCATACTCAGGAGTATTGTAAGCCTTTTGTCATCCACTGGACACTTCTCCTGTATACTATACCATGGTTTTTTTTTTTAATTTACAGTCTTCTAGTCATGGGAAGGTACCCTACTTCATACAAATCAATTGGCTAATACCTAAAAATAAACATCTGTTTTCTTGACATTGCAACAATGGCTTAGACTTAGACCTTTTGAGTTGGTTGGCTGTTCATTCGAATATTAGATTTGCCCAACAGGTGATGTTTGGAATCAACTAATGTCATCATGCCCATGCTGGGAGTAGTGGTATTTTTTTAGCATGGTCAAAAATAATTTAATTGTAGAATCATAAAAGAGGGCATAGGTTCATAGAATTAGAACTGGAGGAGACTGTAGAGAGCATTGACTCTAACCTCTATTTTAGCAGATGAGGAAACCAAATCTAATAGAAGGTTACATAACTAGTAAGTATGTGAGGCAGGAGTTGTACCCTTCCTGATGCTAAATCCACTAGGTCACATTGCTTTGTATTCTTAATTTTCAAAGTGACATTTATCTTCCTAAATGTATATAAGAAACAACACACTCCACTGGAAATAAAGGGAAATAATGCCAGATATAACAAAAAATATATCTCATAAGGAGTATTAATAGCCCATTTTTTCACTTTTGTGGATTTTAAAATTAATATTCAGTAGCTCCAACGTATCATATTTATAGAGATTTATTAATATTTAACTAGAGCGCTAGAGAACACAGAGAACATTCCCCACTCACTTCACATGGAAGAGAGAGCTAGGGCAACAAAGACCAGTCACCACTCAATTCATGTAGAAGAGAGAGGCAGAGGGGCGTTACCCAAAACTTATATACAATCACACAAAAGATGCATGTAAATAGAAAGGAAAAGGAATTGTTGATAATACAGAAATGAATCTTAGGCAATGCAGTTCCAGGAGTTCAAGATTTTCCAGGTAGACATTCCCCCCTGTGATCCTTTGGGAGACCAGTCTCCCCAATGGATTGTAGAAACAACATCAAATTAAAACTTACAATAAGTTGGGGATAAAAGGGAAATAAAAGAAAGAAAGAACAAAACCAATGTTAGGTGCATTGACAAAAAGCCAATTAGGGGGCAGTCCCCTTTTTAGCATAAGAGTGTCCATTGAAAATAAATGCATTCAACCCTCCCAAAGTTCAAATTCGCCACATCTCAAAGTTCACTCTGGATCTTCTGGTGCAGCGGGTAGTCTCTGCAGGCATCTTCATGGTGCCTTCTGGATTCTGGGAGGTAGTCTTCTCTTCTAAATTAGGGTCAAATTCAAATCAAAATTCACAGCAATAACATAGTCCCCCTTGAGGAGAATAATAACACATTCCCCCCTAAGGAAGATACAGGGATACACATAGGAATCATACAGGGATACATGGTCAAGTCATAAGGTATATGAATCAATTATCAAAAACATCAAAGAATCCAAAGAAATAAAAAATAACCTCTGAGGGGAATATAGAATATAAAAAATGTGAGAAGAAAAAAGAAAAAAAATTTCTAGAAAAAAGGGAAAAAATTCACAAATCATAACAGGTTCTTGTAGAGATGTCCTATGAGCTTTGCAACAACAATTACTCACTAACCCAATTCAGAAGCCTGGACTACAGTAAGTTGTCACATCATGAAAGAAATAGAAAAAGAGATTAGATCTTGAAACAAATGGGAAATAGCATTTCCCAGTTTGATCCTTTTCTTCACTTTCAGGGATAATGGAGCCAGAACATCGATGTTGTGTACTTGATATAGAGTGTGGTACAAGGAAGTCCTACATCTTAACATATGTTAAGTGCTACAACCTTGAGTCTCAGACATGATCAGGTCTTTGTACTCTTTTGCGCAGAATGTCATCAATCCTTGTAGGATTGGTTTGGTTTCTTTTACCTTTTTGTGCTCTTTTGGCACTTTGAAGGTCAACTTCTGTGCTCCTTTGTGGTCCGTGTCTCCTTGGATTAGACATATTAATCAAGAAAAAGTCTCATAATATTTAAATAACTAGTGGCATGTTTCCATAGTCCAAAGCTTTGGGGGTATGCTTTTATATGCTGGGCAAATGGACATTTTAGCTTATTCTATTGCAAAAATATAAAAAGTCAAAAAAACTTTTTAATACTGGTGACATGTGCTTCAAATGTAAAAAAATGAGAGAGAAAAATCAAATACTGTATGGCACGTGTAGGAAGAAAAAACAAAAATATTAAAAATGTGTAATTTTGCTTTCACAGAGGTAAAGTATAGAGACTAATTTCCAAAAAATAAGATTCATTTCCTCTTTAACTTGCCACAATCCACAGTGTGAGTGCAAATGAGGTAGATAAAGCAATAATACATTTAAGAAAATACACAAAAAAAATCTCAAAAGGCACAAGATGTTACAAAAGGCATATCTAGTTAATATAGGTCACTAATACAGATATTCTGTTGTGAGGTAGTATATGTGTTGTTCAAGTACAAGGATTAACCAAATACAGTGCAACAAAATAGTACAAATCCAGGAATAGGGAAGTCATCACAATCAATAGTCAAATATAATCAATAGTCAAATATAAGTAGTACAGGCAATTATAATAAGTACAGGCAATTAATCATTATCAATAGAGGGTACAATCAGTCATATAGGTTGCTGTCTGACAAATACATGCTACAAGTTCTTTTACATCTAGCAAATCTTGCAACCTTGGAAGAGATAGGTTTCAAAAAATTCCAAAACCCAAACCTCTGTACTACTGATAAAAATACTCTTTGGGTCCAAAATATCATTCAGAATACTCCCTCTTGGGAATCATCCAGGGGTATCATGCCCCCTAGGAATACCTTCACACCTCCACTGGTATGAGACTGATGCTCTATATGTTTCATCCATTACATTTCTAATATTGCTACAGCACTTTACTTCACTTACCAAATGGACCCTTATATCTTACTACATGAAAATCAAAAGCAAGCAGTCAGAGGTAGGGGGGCTATGAAGACACCTTAAAATCAATTAGTAGTTAGCTTATTAAAGTCTCCAAAGGTTGCATACAGGTTGATGGACCACTTTGCAATTTGACAAGTTGGATAGTATAAATAAGGATAGTAGAAGGGTAGACAGATACTGTATTCAAAATCTTCTTCTTCTTTGCTATTATTTGGAGGGGAGACAAAACTTAAAAGGGTTAACATCAACAAAAACAACAGAGTTTAAGAGGCACCATCTTCTGCTCCCTGTGGAGGAGCATTAGCACCCTGAGTGGTTCAAGGTTGATTTCCTCTCCAGATATACTGTTGAGGAGTCATTTGGTATGAATTATCAATTTCCTGATCCATATTCCTAGAATTGTTATCAGCCCTAAAGTTGCAATTCCTGAAATCATTATTGTAAATTATTTTTTCCATAATTGTTGTTATTTCTATAATTGTTATTATTTCTTAAAGTTGTAATTTCTGAAGTTATTATTTCTAATTGCTTGTTTCCAATTCCTACAGTTCATCATTATGTGACCCTTTTTGCACAGAAGTGACATATAAGGGACTGATAGATTCTTGAAGAGGGGCAAGTGCCATTGGTTGGGTTATCATGCCCTCTTTGTTATTTATCTATTTTATCACTTAAAGAGTCTAGTTTCTTTTGAAATGTTTCCATTAAGTTATTAGTTTATTCCTGTTTTTCTTTATGGCTTTTAGAGACATAAACAGCAGTTTTTCTCAACTTGTCCAGATCCATATGATGCCATTTTGGGCAATGCATTTTAAAACAATCCCAGACCACTTTGCAACTGTTGTGGACAAAGGGCCACCTTATTTGTCTAATATCTCTTTCTTTAGAAAGATCAAGATCAAGATATCTGCCCCCAAGCTCAATGAACCTATCCATGAATTGGGAGGGTGTTGCATCATCGGATTGTTTAAGACTTTCAAATTTGGTCCACACATTCGCATTTTCCGCTCCTTCTCACATTGCATTTATAATGGCCTCCCTACAATAATATAATTGCAAATAATCCTCAGATTTGTGATAGTCCCATTCAGGATCCTGAGATGGCCAATGTGCTGCATTGTGCCTTAGGACTTTATTAACATGAGATATGATCTTATTTTTCTCACGTTCTGTTAGAAAAGTCTTGAACAAATTTTCAACATCTTTGTAAGATGGATTATATCGGAAGAATATGTTGGCCATTTTTTCGTTACCAGATATGGTTCTTCTTCAAAAGTAGGAGTATTAGATGTTGACTCTTTTGTATCTTGAGGTGTAAAAGTTGTATGTTTTCTTGGGTTTACCACATGTCCATTGTGTCCTATTGGGGGCACTTCCCTTAAGGGGAAAAGGCCTTCATAGGAATCATTCAATAGCTGTGGTTTCCAAGAAGTTGATTGTGGGGATACTGAGGCAGCATGGGTAGGAACAGGTATAGTAGGAGGACAAGAGTTCTTTGGGGCTGTGATTGTTTGTAGGGTAGGAGAAACAGGGGAGGATGGGCCATTGGAAGAAGGATCAGGGGAAGTAAGTTTATCCAGGAGTTGTAGAGCATGAGAGAGGTGGTTCAGAGTATGAAAGAGGAGGTTCTGCATCTGAGATATAGTAGAGAGGCCTTTTATCTCTATTTCAGGAGAAATAGGATTTTCCTCTCATAGTGGTTCAGAAACAGGTTTGCAAAAATCAGACATGTTTCATCTTCCTTTGCCATTTGACCTTGGAAGTAATGCATGAAATTGTTCAATTGAATTTGCATGTCAGCCTGCATTCTCTGTTGGGAAGCTTGTTGTGACTTAACAGTCAAGAATTGAAAAAGGAAAATTCCAAGCAACATAAGGAGAAGGAGGCAATCTGGAATCTTAAAGGTTCCTAACTAGGCAAAAGCCAGAAGAGTTTCTTGTAGAGTAGCGTTCATACTGCTGAGCATTGTAATCAAAAGGGTAGATTAAAGGAAAGTGAAAAAGAGAATAATTTCCAATATATATTTGTTTATATATTTTTATTTTTTAATTTTTTAAAAAAATTTTAATTTTTATAGAGATTTATTTATATTTAACTAGAGAGCTAGAGTACACAGAGAACATTCCCCACTCACCTCACATGGAAGAGAGAGCTAGGGCAATGAAGACCAGTCACTTCATGTGGAAGAAAGAGGGAGAGGGACATTACCCAAAACTTATATACAACCATGCAAAAGACACATGTAAATAGAAAGGAAAAGGAATTGTGGGTAATACAGAAAGGAATCCAGGTGTTCAAGATTTTCCAACTATATACTTTCTTTCCTTCATGAGTTTTTTCTTCTATAAGCAATAATGCATCTTTTTTCCCAACATGATGAACATGGAAAATACATATTGCATGATGGTACATGTATAACCTATATCATATTACCTGCTGTCTCAAAGAGAGGGAAGAAAGGAGAGGAAAAGAGAACATGGATGGAAAAATGACAGAAAACAATTATCAAAAATTATGTCTACATGTAATTGGGAAAAAATATAAGAAAAAAGAGTAATAGTAGACTTTTTAATTCATTGCAGGATAATAAAGCATTTTCTGTGAATGAGGTCTTTGAATATGATTTTTAGTAGTCAAGGTCAATACAACTATTTTTAGAATAGAAACTATTTTGTTCCAGGAATATATAGCAATGTGACAATGAATAATGAATAAAAAAAACAATAGATTAATTGTTGAATGATCTGGGTTCAAATTCTGACTCTGGCTCTTATTTTGTTAGCAAGTCACTTTACCTCCATGGACCGTTTCATCTGTAAGATGAAGAGATTAGACAAAAGTGAATCTTGAACCATTTTTTTGAAATCACAGGATCATAATTCCTGTGACTTCAAAAATAAGGTTCAAGAGTAATGAGCTATAGTCCTTTAGAGACAGAAAATGGAGAAAAAGTAACACAATCCCAAGACAGGGAAAATACAACCAAATTTTCAATTAATCATTGATTAGCCATGCCTACTGTCATTCATCATCAGTTGTTAGATGTAAAGCTAAAAAGTAAATTTAAGAAAAAATCCCCTCACTTAATCAACCAACAAATATTTATTTAACAATTGATCTGTGCCCTGCACTGTTCTTGCAATGAGGATATAAAGAGGAAAAAAAATTTAAATCCTTGTCCTGAAGAGCCTTATATTTTGTTAAGAGTGACAATATGTAAACATACATGTAAACATGCAGAATAAGCACAAAGTGTTGTGAGTTCTTCATTTTCCAAGAGGACTACTGACATCACTTGACTTAAGCATGAAGAGAGTTGCACAAAGTCATCAGCTTCACTCTCTTTCAGTCATTGATGTCCAGTGGTAGAATAAAAGTCAAGATGACTGGTGATGGCCCAGGATGTAATGGATGAACTTGGAGCCTTCACCATCTGAAAGTAATCTTGGAGGGAGCAGTGCAAATATCTTTGATTAGAGGAGGCTCTCCCACAAACCTGTTACTCCCCCTTGAAGATGCTTTTTTTTTCTTTTCCTTCCTTCCTTCCTTCCTTCCTTCCTTCCTTCCTTCCTTCCTTCCTTCCTTCCTTCCTTTCTTCTCTTTCTTTCTTTCTTTCTTTCTTTCTTTCTTTCTTTCTTTCTTCCTTCCTTTCTTTCTTTCTTTCTTTCTTTCTTCTCTTCCTTTCTGTCTTAGTCTCAATTGTAAGACAGAAGAGCACCAATTGGGTTTAAATGACTTTCCCAGGGTCACACAGCTAGGAAGTGTCTGAGGCCAGATTTGAACCCAGATCTTCCCAACTCTAAGCCTGGTTGCTCTATTCACTATAGTATTTAGCAGGTACTACCACTAGGTGTTTTCATGATTTCATTTCTGTGAGTCTTGACTCCACTGGAAGATTAGGAACACTATTAGATTTAGGATCATGTCTCCCCTATCATCATAGGAGATTCTTGAAAGCTCAGGTAGGTGGTCAAAGATCTATCTAAAAGTAGAGGGAAACCAAGAGACCATCTAACCTAATCTCTTTATGTTACAGACAAGGAAAATGAGACCCATTGAGGTTAAGTGATTTGCCCAAAATCATATAGGTATTAAGCATCAAAACAGAGTTTGAACCCAGGTCCATTGCTCTTTCCACTTTATGATGGTGCCTCCTTCTGTACATTTCCCACTTCCAGTCCCTGTCCTAATTACCCATTTGAGCGTGACCCAATAGCTAAAAGCATTGCATCTTTATTATATTAACCTTTATATTATAGTAAATTATAGTAATAATCAATTGTTGGATTAATGAGTGAATGGGTACAGCATCTCATAGATATAAAACTTGAATCTAAATGTATTAAAATGCTTTAAGAATTTTATATTAATATTGTAGAGGCAATATTGTAAAGTGGATAGAATATTGAACTTAGACCCCGGACAGGTCACTTTACTTCTGCTTAGGGTCAGAGAGTTTAGGGCCAACCACAGCGAGAGGAGAAAGGTCCATGTCACACAGAGGGGAGGGGATAATGTGTCATAGAGAGAGGTGGGGTCACAGTCATATAGAGGAGCAATGCTGAGCTAGAATACACAAATGATCCAATGGAAACCAATGAAGAGGAGACTGCAATCAGACTGCCTCTCTGGGGATAGAAGGGACATCAAAATTCTGAGCCCTGGAGTCCATTTGCCCAGTGGGACGGATATCTCCCAGGCTGGGAAGGTTACCCAGAAGAGACCTTGATCCAAGGGGATGGGCTTTGGTTCCCCTCCTCTCTCACATCCATTTATTAGTACCAACGGACTAGGAGACTGCGCTCCCAAGCCCAGAAACCGAGACCGCCAGCTGTGGGGAGGGTCATCACCTCCCAATTCAGAAACCTTCTTCTAGGCACTTTACTTTGGTATTAGGCTGCATCACCAGCTGGATCCTGCTGGTTCTTTCCTTAAGTTTCCTTCCTGTGGCTAAGTACCAACATGAATACCATCCTGTTCTTGGGTTTCCTGAGTTTGGCTGGTGAGTGTGAACACAGAAGCCTTGTTGGGAAAGGTATTGGGATGCAGGATGAGGGAGAATGGTGGGAGATTGAGGTTTGGGTCCTGATTGGGAGTTGGAGGAAAATACTCAAAGGGAAAAATAGCCCAGGAAAGGCAAAAGATGAGCATTGCTGGAACTACCAATTTCTTTGCAGACTCAAGATAGTCTGAATTCTCAAGCTTTCCCCTGACACTAGAAAACCTCAATCTCTCAGCACAAAGAACAATGTCTATAATGAAATGCCTTTGGGCACAGAGACATAGGGTTGGGGAGGATGGGCAAGGGTAAGGGTAGGAAGGAAGGGTTAGGCTAGAGAGAAGAGGGAGGATAATGGGAAAGGCTAAGGGAGCAGCAAGAAGAGTCAGAACCAAGAGTTCTTTGGCTAGAAAAGAAAATGCAAATTTATACAACAACACAACTTTGAATGCAGGCCTGAGAAGTGGTCCTTATTCAGGGATCCATAAATGTGTTTTTTTGAGAGGGAAGAAGCGATATTTTAATAATGATTTGAGGCTTCTTTATAATCCAGTGTATTCTATTTTACGCATTGAAAAGTATTATTTTGAGAAAGGCTCTGTAGACCTCACTAAACTACCAAAGGGGTCTATGACACACACAAAAATGTTTTTCTTTTTTTAAATCTGAGTTACAGAAAAAGGAGAGGGAGTAGAAGGGTGGGAAAGGGAAGTCAAGATTACTCATTTTTGATGATCATGGAGTCATATGACAGACTGTTGGGAGAGAGAGAGATTGGGGCATAGAAAGGGGAGATAGTGAAAAGGCTTAAGAGGAAAGACTGTCATGGAAAATATCTGAATAACCCTTTAAGTTTCTGTAGCATTTAATTTTTTCAAAGCATTTACATATATTATTTTATAAATATTTAAGGAATAAATTACCCTAAGGTTTTCTAGTTTCCATGGCCATCACTTCATTCATTCATCTACTCTTTCATTCATCTTTCTCATTCTACATATGAGGAAATTGAGACCCAGAGAGGTTAAATAACTTACCCACTGTCAAATAGGATGTATAAACATTGAAGGAACACATTCTGAGTGCAGAAGATTCTGCTATGCATTAGAGAAGCTACATTTAGATGAGAGCGGGTTCATGCCTTAATGAAGTTTATAGTCTGATTATCAGATGAGATACAAATACCAATTATAAGAACAAAACATTACATCATAATTTCACCAAAGAAAGGGGAAACAAAGTGCCTTTTCAGAGTCTGAGGATGTTACTGCTTGAGGGTTCAAGAAGAGCACCGTAAAGATAGCAACATCTGAATTGATTTTTAGAGACTAGGAAGAAATCTGGTGGTTAAGAAAGGAAGAGAGAACATTTCAGGCAGAGGGAACAGAATCAAATCTAATAAAACTTTCTTTGTCTCTCTCTGTCCCTCCTTTTTCTCCTCCCCCCTCAGTTACTCACTTGGCTGATAAGAAAAATGAAAATTCTGGCACTAAGTTTTTGGCCTACCTGAAATCTGACTACCAGCCTTGTGTGGGCACCTTAATCCACCAGCAGTGGGTGGTAACAGCTGCTCACTGCTACCTACCGTGAGTGATGGTGATTCAGTATATGCTCTTTTCTCTAGGGTTCCTGGAGCGAGATGGGACAGGTCCCAATCTGGGGACCCCCTCCAAACCCCCCCAAAATAAACCTAAGCAAGGTGACTGGTTTCTGGGGCTTTTACAGTATATGGACAAATTAGTTTGAAGAATTCTGGGGAAAGGATCTTATATTCTTACATTACTGATTCCCCAAGGGATAGGGGAAGGGGGTGGAGAAGAGGCTTTTGGTAGTTGGGGTTCATGAGTATATAAAGGAGAGGGGAAGTCTTTGAGAATCTTTCCTCTGGGGAGGAGGTAGATGTGGGCGATAGAGGAAGAGACAGTTCCCAGAGCTAGGGATAGTGATGTAAGAAGGAGGAAGGTGGGGGTTTTAGGGAGAATGTGTAGACAAAGAATTGATGATAACATTCTTTCCAGGGATGAAAAAAGTCTAAGCTCCCTTGGGAAAGAGAAACAATAGGGAAGAGAAAATATTCAATAAGATGTTGAGAAAAAGGATATGTCTAAGGACTCTTAAGATTCATAGAATCTTAGAGCAAAAAGAAAGCTCAGATACATGGTATAATCCCTTTACATTATACATATGGGAAATTGAGTTCCACAGAGAGAGGTTAAGTGATTTGTCTAAGGTCCCTTGGGTGAGTTAAGAGCAAAGTTCCAATTTGATAAATGTTGTTAATGAGGTTTCCCCATCTCCTATGTCCTGTTGCAGGTACCTTCAGGTGAAAATAGGTACTCAAAATGAAAACATTAAGGGTTGGCTCCAGGATCAGGAAATAAACTATGAATTTCTCTTCCGACATCCAAATTTCACAGCAGACTCTCCCGAACATGACATAATGTTGATTAAGCTGGCCAAGTCCGACAATCTTCACATGCTGGTAGATCTGCCTACTAGTATCAATGACCTAGATGGATCAATATGTATTATTTCTGGCTGGAGTCAGAACTGGAAATATCCTTGTGAGTATCAGATGGCTGCAGTGTCTACTATATACCTTCAGGGGCCAAGCCCTCAGGTCAGGACTACTTAGGGCAAATGAATTAAAGAGCAAAAAGGACAGTTGGAGGGAAAAGAAGGGTCTGGACAAGGAGAATACTAGGGGGTCCATCAAAAGATAAGCAATTGAATAATATGTAATAGATCCTTCTGTTCCTCTACCTTCCTCTTTGGGAAGAACTCAACTGCCAGATGGGGATGTAGATTAGTACAAGAGCAGAAAAGGCAGAAAGCATTTGAGCCCCAGCTGAGCGATGGCCATACCTCTATGGAACTGAGGCTACGAATGATGGCCAATGAGTATTGGTCAACATTCAGTGGAAGACACAGGAGTTGCATTCACCAATCAAGGCTACTATAAACCACTGGAATGCCCTATTTCCGGGGCACCTCTCTCTCAAACACACAGATACATAAATGGGTATGTGTTCACACACATTTAGGTACACACCAACCCATACACTGAAAGGTTATGGATTTTCCAACTTTGGATAACTTGTTCCTTTTGATTCTATAATCTTTGGTTCTTTTCTTTTTCCTTTCTTCCTCCTGGGAAGGGTACAGAAGAGAAGAGGATTATGGAATCCTCTTCTATAGATCTGAAAATATCTTAAAAAGTCACAAAGTCCAACCACTCTTCTATAGATCTGAAAATATCTTAAAAGTCACAAAGTCCAACCACTTAAAAAAAAAACCTTTCCTTCCTTCTTAGAATCAATACAGTGTATTGGTTTCAAGGCAGAAGAGTAGTTAAAGGCTATGCAATGAGGATTAAGTGACTTGCTCAGGATCACACAGCTGGGAAGTGTCTGAGGCCAGATTTGGACCCAGGACATCCCATCTCTATATCCCTATCCTCTATCCACTGAGCCACCTCCCATGTCCTTCCCCTCCAACAATGTTTTAGAAACAAGCTCAAGAAATGTTAAATCCAAGGTCACACAGCCAGCAAATATCAGAGGCAAGACTTGACCCATGGTCTCCCTGACTCCAATTCTGACATTCTATTCACTAATACTGTGTGAAGAAGGTTGGAGTGAGGTGGGGTGGGGAGGGCTGCCCATGAGTACAGAAAAGAAACAAAGAAAAATGAAAGTCTGTCCTCTCTTTCCTGTACCCAGTCATAGATGAAGACATTCAGATAAATCAAATGGCTCAGTGGCTTTCTCCCATTCAATGCAAGGGAGCCTCTCCAAGAAACATCACTGTTGGGAGCATGAACAACATGTTCTGTGCAGGAATGTATCCACATCAGCAGAACTTCTGTCAGGTACCTCTTTCCTCCTCACTGCTCTCTCTTCTTCTTTTTAATTTGGTCTGAGTTGGTATTGCCTTGACCCTAATATTCACCAGAATTTTTGCCTCTGAGGCAAGAAGTCAGAGATTGGGCCTTGGAAATGTACATCTCTTCCTCTCTTTCTTGAGTCAGATCTTGGGATTCAGTGGCGATGTCTTAGCACAGTCTCCGTCTCCTATATGTGGCTGAACCATTTATTACGTCTAGCTGGGGATTAGTCAGTGGAGGAGGCTTGGTGAGATGGCAAGTAGAATGGTCTGAGGATGTGCCTTTCACCTTACACCTAGTGAATTCTAATTTTCCTGATCTCATCTACTGAAAGAACCTTTCAAATCACAGAGATGACTCTCAGGTTTCTGGGGATGAAGACTTAGCAGTCAGGGGTTGGGGAGGGAATTTGCAGGAATGGGAAGATGGGAAGGAAGAAGGCATTCTGACCCTATTTGTCTCTTTGCCAGGAGGTGCCTGCTTCTGCAGCCATTTGCAAAGGACAGCTCCATGGGATCCTATCCTGGACAGATGGATGTGTTCTGAAAGGGGATATTGGCTTCTATACCAAAGTATACAGATACAGAAACTGGATCCTTGACATTATTGAGAAAAATTGAGGCACTATTGTTCCCTCTCCTGATGACTATGACTCAGGGTATAACATTGCTAGTCCTTTCTTCTCCCTCCAGCCTCAGAACATAACTTGAATGGAGTCCTCTGAAAATACCATATCTGTGTGATTTATTCTTAATTGGATCTGTCTTGGTGGGATAGGTGACTTTTGGGGTACCATAAGTAGTGGAAAGAAAACTGGATGTGGGCGTGAAAAACCAGACTTTTGAAACTTATTTCCTGGGTGACTTTTGGACAAGTTGCTTCATCTCTCTGGGTCTCAGTTTTCCCATCTGTAAAATAAGGCTGATGAGGTAATCTCTAAAGTCTTCTCTAGGTCTCAGTCTCCATAAAATTTTAATCAATAAAAAAAAGAGCAAAGCATTCACTAAGCTCTTAACTATGAGCCAGCCACTGTGTTAGGTTCTAAAAATCCAAAGAAAAAACAAAAACAGCATCTGATCTCAAGGAACTCATATTCCAATGGGGGAGATAAGAAACATAAATCAGAACAATCAAGGTAAGAGAATTAGAAGAAAGGAAGCCTTAGAGGTGGTCAGGTAGGTGGCATAGTGAATAGTGTGTTGGATCAGGAATCAGAAAGACTCATCTTCCTGAGTTCAAATCTGACCTCAGACACAAACTAGCTGTGTGACCATGGGGTAAGTCAATTTATCCTGTTTGTCTCAGTTTCCTCATCTATAAAATGAGCTGGAGAAGGAAACAGCAAACCACTCTAGTATCTTTGCTAAGAAAACTCCAAGTGGAGTCATGAAGAGATGACTAAACAATAAAAACTTTAGAAGCACTATCTTGGAAATCAAAAGTGGGAAGGCCTATTTGAGTCAAACCTTATTATAACTTTCATTTATGCAATTTCTCACTGCCCTTCCTATTATTCATGCCCACTGTTCACAAGGTTACTCTCTCCTTACTCTCATCTTCCCAAGTTATTGCAAAGCTAGTTTGTATGCAGCTCCAACTAATGAGAAAAGTCAGTCAGTAAACATGTCTTAAAAGCCTACTATATGCCAGGCAGTATGCTAAGCAATAAGAATACAAAGTGGCAGGCAGAGTTCCTACCCTCAAGGAGCTTACAATCCAATGGAGAGAACAACTAGGTTACAAATATGTACAAACAAGCTAAGAGAAGGAAGGCACTAAAATTAAGAAGGGTTGGGAAAGGTTTCTTGTAGAAGAGAATTTTAGTTGAGACTTAATGATAAGCAAAGATGAGGAGGGAAAGCATTCCAGGCATGGGAGACAGCCAGAGAAAATTCCTAAAACCAAGAAATAGAGTCTTGTTTCATGGGGACAGTAAGACCAGTATGATTGGTTCAAAGAGCATGTGGCGGGGAGTTGGTATAACACTAAAAAGGTGGAAGGGAAGTTAGATTATGAAGGATTTTGAATGTCAAGTAGAGGATTTTGTACTTGATCCTTGAGGCAATTGGAAGTTATTGGAATTTACTGAGTAGAAGAGTGACTTGGGTTGGAAATTGTACTTTAAGAAAATCATTTTAATGGATGAACAGAGGGAGGAGAGATGGGAGAGGGAAGAAATGATATAGGCAGACCCACTAGCTATTACAATAGTCCAAGTGTGAGGTGAGAAGGGCATACTACATTGGTGGCATTGTCAGGGGAGAGAAGGTAGTATATTCCAGAGATGATGCCAAAGGTGAAACCAATAAGCCTTGGCAACAAATTGGACATGGGGGTGAGAGACAATGAGAAATCAAGCATGGCACATAATTGTGAGCCTGAGTGGCTGTGAGGATGATGAAATCCTCTATAGTAGGGCGAAAGATGATGAGTTTTGTTTCAGATGTCGTATCTGAGATATTTACAGGACATCCAGTTTGAGATGTCTGAAAGATAATTGGAGATGTGAGTTAGGGGGTCAGAAGGAAATATGTAGATTTGAGAACTATTAGCATAGATGCAACTAGATGGCACAATGGATAATGTACTACTGGGCCTGGAGTTATAAAGACTTGAGTTCGAATTTGACTTCAAACACTTCCTAGTTGTGTGGGACTAGGCATGTCACTTGACCTCTGCTTTAATTTTTTCATATGTAAAATGAAAATAATAGCACCTATGTCCCAGGGTTGTTGTTTCTCAAATGAAAAAGTAATGAAAATAATTTTAAAGGTGCTTAGCATAGTGCTTGGTACATCATAAGATATATGTGTGTATACATATATGTGTATATTTACACATTTATGTGTATGTGCATGCAGAAATGGCAATTAAATCCATGGGAGCTGAGGAGATCACCAAGCAAAGTAGTATAGAGGGAGAAGAGAAGAGAACCCAGCATAGAATCCTGTGAGACATCTACAGTTGGGTATGACCTGGATGAGAATCCAGCAAAGGAGACTGAGAAAGAGCAGTCATATAGGTAGTAAGAGAATCAGGAGAGAAGGTATCCCAAAAACCTAAAGAGAAGAGAAGATAAAGGAGGAGGTGACCAACAGAGTCAAAGACTACAGAGAGAGGTCAAGGAGAATGAGGACTGAGAAAAGGCCATTGGGTCTGGTAATTAAGAGATCATTGGTAACTTTGGAGAAAGCTGTTTAAGTGGAATAATAAGTCAGATTGTAAGGAGTTAAAAGAAGAGTAAAAAGAGAGCAAGTGTAGGCATATTGGAGATGGCTTTTTCAAGGAGTTTAGTCACAATTTGCAAAGAGATAGACACAATAATATGGGGGGATGGAATAATCAATGAGCATTTTCTGAGGAGTGAAAGACAAAAGCATGTTTGTAGGCAGTAGAAAATGAGCCAATAAACAGAGAGAGATTGAAAATAAATGGTAGAGTAGGGATGACAGAAGCAGGGAACCTTTTGGAGGGGGCAGGTTAGAATGGGATTGCTTGAATAGGTATAGGGGTTAGTCTTTGTTAGGAGTAAGGCTACTTCATGTGAGATGGATGATAAGAAAATAGTAGCAAAAGGCCTTTTATTTATTTATTTTAAAACCCTTACCTTCCGTCTTGGAGTCAATACTGTGTATTGGCTCCAAGGTGTGTATTGGCTCCAAGGCAGAAGAGTGGTAAGGGCTAGGCAATGGGGGTTAAGTGACTTGCCCAGGGTCATACAGCTTGGAAGTGTCTGAGGCCAGATTTGAACCTAGCACCTCTCATCTCTAGGCCTGGCTCTCAATCCACTGACCTATCCAGCTGCCCCCCAAAAGGCTATCGCAAAGGAGGAAAAGAGGAGAAGAGGCAGCTCTTGGCAAATGGCCTCAATTTTTTCTGTAAAGTATGAACCAAGGTTCTCAGCTGAAAGGGTCAGGGAGGAGGGGAAGCCATGGGAGGTTTGAAGAAGTATCCAAAAGTTTGAAAGAGCCTGTCTGGAGAAAGTGATAGTGAGCTGATGAGCAGAGAGTTAGCAGAATTCTACTAGAGTAGTCTAGTATGACCAGTCAAAATGATATAACATAAATTTGTGATGGACTCAATCAGAATGGTTCCATGATTTTTCTCTGCCTTTGTTCAGCAGCACCTGTGTAGGTGCAAAAACTGAGGTTTGGCAGGGCACAATTGGTGAAATTATAAAGATGCTAGAGTCTCAAGAGAAGAGGCTAGTGTAGAGTTGAATTAGTTCACTAAGCAATAAGGATGGGGAAAAGAGAGAAGAGCTAGTGCAAAGGAGATTCCTGAGAGAGAACTGAGAACTCAAAGGATTGGAGATAACAGTGTAGATGGAGTAGAATTGGGTAAGGGAAGGCAGAGGGAGAGGAGAGGTGGAAAGAAGGTTGAATTAGGTTAAGGGGATTTTGATATTCTTGAACGTAGAGGTGATACATTTGTGGGTAATGGCAAGATCCAGGTTATGACCATCTTTGTCTGTGACTGAGGTGGGATGAAAGAAGAGTAGGTCATGGGAAATAAGTAGGCTAAGAAACTGAGTGGTTAGAGTGTTTGAAGGGGAGAGAATCAATATGTATGTTGAAGTCTCCTAAATATGAGCACATGAGTTGGAGAGGAGAGAAAAATTGACAGTCATGTACCGAAATTCATTGAAGGAAGGAAAAGGAACTGTCTTGGAAGACTGTAGACCAGGGGTTGGCAACATATGGCTCTTGAGCTATATCTGGCTCCACCTTCCGACCAGGCAGTCCGGGCAGAGCCCCAGGATGTGCCCCAGGGGGCCCTTCAGCCTCCGCCTCATATTCCAGCGCCTTCCTCCTCCATCCTCCTCCTTCCACAGGCGTTTATGCCTCTCACGGCCAAAAAGGTTGCTGACCGTTGCAAGTGTAGACAATAGCTACCAAGATTTTGATTGGATTGTAGAAACGAATAGCATAAAATCATATGAATTAAATATTCAGGGGACTCTAATTCCAGAAAAACTTATCACATTAAGTAGGATGCCATAGAGTCATGTGTTTTAATTTGTGAGTATGGCAGGCGAGATAACTGACTGGCTTAGAAGTCAAGGGATGTGACCCATGAGGACTGGAGTGAAATCCTGACCAATTAGAAAAGCTTGGGGGAAAGGTTTACACTAAACTTTAAAAGCCAGTATGAGAAGCAGAAAGCTCTCTGCCATTTTTTTTTCTGGTGAACCATCTCTCTCAGGCAAGCTATCCTTTCATCTCATCTTAAATCTCTAAGAAACTGAGACCTGGAGCCACAGTTGGGTTGTGGTGAAAGACCTCAGAGAATAAAGATGGATAAGATTAGAGACTTCCTAGGGAGACTGCTCATTCTTTCCCTTTTTTCTCTTTACTAATAAACAACTATAAATTTAATCATAAGGTCTCCAAAGATTGTTTTTTAATTTTAACAAACTCAAAGGAGAAGAAGAGTTTATTGAGTGATGGAGGTAGAGAGGGAACCTAGAAGTGGCAATGGAGGAGCAAGGTATTCCATCATCTTGAGCAGTGAGTCAAGAGGAATGAATAAAGGTATTGCTAGTACTGGAAAGTACAGCCTAGGAAACTGTCACCAGAGGGGAACCAGATTTCCATAAAAGCTAAGAGATGTTAAGAAATGGGAGAGGAAAAGATTTAGGATGAAGGGAAGTTTGTTGCCTATCAAACAGGCATTACAGAGGGCACAATGGAAGGGGGAGAGCCTGGTGTTTAGAGTTGGAGATTTGGGTTGGAAGGGTTGAGTATAGAAATAAAGAATTGGGTAGTGGAGAATGGATAATAGGTTTGGATGATGACATACAGGAGTTTGGAATCACTGCAATATAAAGGGTATTATGGTATGAGACTGTTCATCACTGAATAGAAGGCATAATTCCTCATCTCAGAGGAGGCTTGAAAATGGACTGGAGACAAGTACAGAATGAAATGGAAGGCACAGAGCTAAATTCCTAGGAAAACTCCAATACCTGACAGACAAACAGAGCATTAGGTAGATGAATCAATAGATAGACAGACAGACAAGACAGAAGGACAGGATCTATCTGATTCTAACCTCCTCTTACAGCAAGCAAGCCTGCAGGGACCACTTAAAACTTGCATGGGCAGATTCAACATATTTTGCCAAGAATAGACATTAGTGTTTCTTTGAACATTCAACAAGAACACAGAAGAGTAGGAAGTGTGAATGAAGGAGGGATGTGAGAACATCAAAAAGGGTAAGGTATCTGCAAAAGAATGAAGAAAGGTCAAAAGACATAGAAGCGTTAATAATTTTGCATAAAGATGCATAAGAAAATCTCTCTCTAGAATATGATGCTACTACATAAAAGGGATATCTTTCATCTTATAACCCCCAGTTTTTTCCCACCCATTGGTGCCCCTTCAGCTTTCAGGCTGCCATCATTATGCTTGCTTATCATGATCTCAAAGACTTCAGTAGAGAGACTATAAGTGGACCAGTCCCTAATTTCCCAGCTTTGGCTATAAACTATAAGCTTAGCTGACAGATATCTATACCTGAAGGACAATAGAGTCTGGAAATATGTCCCTAGTCTCCAGGTGGGGACCTTCCTTTTCAGTAACAATAATATTGAACCCTCCCCTCGGAGGAGAGATCTCAAATTGTGTATTGCCAATAGAATGGCAAATATTCATTGACATGAAAATATCAATATATTCCCTACTCCCAGTAGCTGGGAAGAGGTACATCACCAAAATGTATTTTCCTGAATAATCCTTTTGTTTTTAAATTAGACTTATGTATTATTTCACCAGTAGAGAACTCTCAACCTCTTCCCATGCAGAGGATGTCTTCTGCAACTTACAGTTTCAGAGAGTTGCCTGGGACATTGAAAAGTTAAGTTATTTGCCCAGAGTCATATGGCCAGTGTTGGTTCTGCAGTTGTCTTCATGGCACCACTGTGGCTCCCACAACTCCTGGCTGGATTCAGGAGCTCCTTGCCAAGTAGCATGCTCCCATTTACCCCACTGAATTTGAATCTAGGCCTTTCTAATTCCAAGGCCTGGTCTCAAACTACTATGCCACGCTATACACCATGGTGGACTTTTAAATTCCTTTTAGGGTTGAAAAAATTTTTCATCTGTGTTAAATCTTACTGGATCTTCACAACTCAGTTAGATAAATAGGCAGTACAGTAGCGTTGTCCCCATTTTATAGATAAGGAAATAGAGACAACACTATTTTCTCTGCTCTAACCCTCCTCCCATCATATCCTTGTAATCTATCTCTGTTGCTCATTGTATAAACACAGAAGGGTAACAAAAAATAAAAAAAATAAATCTATGAAACCTTTTTATCTCTGTGCTTTTTAAAGTTGGTTGACAGAGACTATTATTTTGTTCTCATTGTTATATATCTCAAGGTCTATGACCAAAATTCTGGGTTCCCATAGATCAGGTTCAACTTTATTCTCTTCCCAGAAGCTTCTTTAGAAAATATGATTTCAATTCATTTTCTTGCTCTTCCCCAGAGGATATTCAGCTGCCTTATAATCAAAGCTACCAAGACATTAACCTAGCACACAGACTTATTAAAAGTCTGTAAAGAACAAAGGGGGGGGGGGAGGAAGGAACAACTCATATCCAGGCTCAGTAAGGAAACAGTTATAGCCAACCTTTAACTGAGGGCCTTTCATTCTTCTTCTTCATCCCCCTTCAATGCCTTTAGAGTGTCAGCCAATGGAAGCTCCAAACACCAATAGGTGAAGTTCCAGGAATGTGAGTGGAGTTGAGGCCCTTGTTGAATAGTAATATCAGCATTTCTCCATTCACCTGCTCCCCACCCTTGCTAGTTCCTTCACTCTATCCAGCATCCATGGTTCATGTACCCAGTGTGGATGTTCTGTAGCTTTCTTCATGGCACCAATTTTGGCTACTACAACTCCTGGCTAGATTCAGGAGTTCCTTGCCAAGCTGCATGTTCCCATCACCCAGCCATCCCTAATTACTGGAATCATCCAGAATCTCAGTCTATCCTCCCCATGGCTCTCTCCCCCTATTCTCTATCACTTCACTGTTTATTGTAGCATCAAGAGTATATCCATGACCAACAAGGAGGACTTGGACACTATTGTAATATTCATGATGTGGAGATTAAAATTAATATGCCGAATACTAAATATTATATTTATGAATATTTTGTTAATAATAAACTAACAGAGAGATTAACTAAAAGGTACTAACCAGCTCACTCCCAGGAACCAAAGAGGAAGAGGGAGGAGTTACAGCCAAACAATAACATGACCATGCAAACTCGCAGGAGAGATTAAAGGGAATTTTGGGAAAACAAAGGGACTTAATGGGGATGAAGTCCAAGGTTCAAAAATCTCCATTTATACAATGACAAATATATGTAGTGTAGATCAAGTTCTAGATCTAGAGTTGGGAGGATCTGAGTTCCAATCTAGCCTCAGGCACTTCCCTTGCTGCTCTTCTGTCTTAGAAATAAATAAAAGAAAAGGATTCAAACCGACCAAAAATTGAGTGGATGAAAGCAAAAATTAAAAACAAACAAACAAACAAATATGTCTAGTGACACTAACATCATCCACTCTATGACTGACTTGTTTCTTCAGCCCTCTTAATGCTCATAATATCCCAATCTTGTTTGTTGGTCCTCTTTAGTTTTTCATTCTTCCCTGCTTATGTGTATGCAGTCATTTCTACAGGTTTTCATTATTTTTTGCCTTTAAGCAAAACTCTTTTTTGTTCTAATGTGTCCTACTTGGCTTAAAGATAGCGCAGGGTAAAAATAAATTCAGTGTGAAACCCTGAGGAAGTTGAATCGAGAGGTGTTCTTCCTCCAACAGAAAACAGCCTCTTTTTTCCCCATGTCTCAAGTCTCAGTGAAAGCTAATCTAACAGCTTGCTTTCAAGTGAAAGCTTTCCCTGTAGAGATCATCAATTCACTTCATTTGTTAAGGTCACAAGCTAGAAAACCAGAATCTACCCCCATCCCTTTTTTGTTTTGCTAACAGAGCTCTTCAATGTTCTCTGGGCTTGTCAAGATTTCATTCTATTGAAATGAATTGACTAATTTCACCGAAGGATCTTCTCCACAGATTCTGTGAAGGCAGGTCATAAGTCCTCTACCTGTGGGCCTGACTTTCCTTTCTCTTTCATAGAATCATACGCTAGAGTTAAGTGGAATAAATGTGTCATAGCTATGAGTTTGTGTGTGTGTGTGTGTGTGTCTGACTGTCTATGTGTGTGTGTGTGTGTGTGTGTGTGTGTGTCTATCTGACTGTCTGTGTGTGTGTGTGTGTGTGTGTGTGTGTGTGTGTGTGTGTGTGTGTGTGTGTGTGTGTAGAAAGCAGTAGGGCTGAGCAAGTAGGTGTGAGTGTATATGCCTGGTTGGTTTTTGAGACTAGCTATTCATGGGAATAAAGGTTGGAAGAGTAAGAATGTATGTTAGAATTTAGTGACTATTCAAAATCATACACCATTGCTTTTTTTTCATGATCACATGAGAGACCATAATGGGGATCGGGAGCCAGGTAAGCAAAGGAAAATTAAAAGACCACATCCTGGAGAGCAAAGTGGGAGATCCAAAGTTCCTCCACTCAGGGGGACAGCAGGAACTGAAGGAGCAGTTCAAATCTAAATAGAAGTCCCAAACAGCCCAAGAAAACCACAGGACCTGGAATCCAATCCAATCCACATTTATTAAGTATCTATTATGTGCCAGTTGGGGATGACTAGGTGGCACAGGAGAGAGGGTGCCAGGTCTCCTCCTCCTCAGTTCAAATCTGGTCTCAGATATTTACTAGCTGTGTGATCCTGGGCAAGTCACTTAACTCTATTTGTCTCAGTTTCCTCACTTATAAAATGAGCTACAGAAGGAAAAGGCAAACCACTCCAGTGTCTTTGCCAAGAAAATCCCAAATGGGGTCTCAAAGGGTCTGACACAACTGAAAAAAAAAGTTTTTGGATGCAGTGAGATGGTGAAATGGATAGAGCTCTGGGCCTAAAGTCAGGAAGAATTTTTTAATTCTTTAAATTTAAATATCACCAAACCAGATCTAATCACTTGCCAATACTAGGATGGGGAGTGGAAGAGAGGGAAGGAGATAAGTTCAATCATATAACTTAGGAAAACTTGTGTTGCATTTAATTGGTTAAAAAATTTTTTTTTTAATATGAGCAAAGAGCACTGACTGGAGTCAATAAATCTGAGTTTAAACCCCACCTCTGATGTTTATTTCTTCTGTAATCATGGGAAAATCTTTTAACCTCCCTGATCCTCAATTTTTATAAATATACAATATAAAATGAGAGGGTTGCAGGACAGGGTCTTTGAGGTGATCCTTCCACTTCTAAATCCATGACACTACAATCTAATGAAAGCCAAATTAAACCCAAGGAGGCTGAGTGCTTGAATAGGCCAACAGTCCCAAAGCTTGCCTGGGATGTCTCTTCCACAATGGCTGCTTATTTCTTCTGCTCCTGAGTCCATCTCAGAGACAATGGCTGCACCACCAAAGACAGAGATGACTTTGTCTTTGATGTCTTGTGTCGCTATCCTAACACAGAGCAGAATGCTTTGGTTTGACTCAAGCTACCTCATCTCTCATTGTCACAAAAGCAATATAGCCTACTTTCTCTGTTGGCTGGTGGCCACAGAATAATCTCTACACTGATTCAATGCGTCCTTGAAGCGTTCCTGCCCACACTGCTCCCAGCCCTCCTCCAGTTTGCTGGAGAGTAGTTATTCTGGGGTCCCAGTGCTTTCCACATGTGACTAGCCAGCAGAGCAGATTTGCAGTGAACACCATCTCTGTATCTGCAAAATAGACACCACTTTGAAACTCTTTTGGGGGGGGGCCAGGAATTTTTTTCATATCAATATCTAATTATCATAATTTGTTCAGCCATGGAAAAAAATTTAATGTAAAAATGTAAAAGCTCCAATTATCACTGATGCCATTTTCCCACAGCAGATTATGACATCGTAGTAGAAATCAAGAATCATAGAAAGCTGGAGGTCTTAGAGGGGACCTGAGCTAGAAATCATTTGGTCCAACACCATCATTTTACAGATGAGGAACTAAGATGTAGGGGGACCAAATGATATATCCCAAATTATACAGAATCAAGATTGTCACTCAGATCTCATGGTTCTCAGCCTCAGTGGTGTTTCTACTATATGCCTAAATATAGTCACAAAAAATATTGTATAAAAAAACCTGACCTGTTGGGGGAGGAACTAACTGGGGTTTCCCCCCAAAAAGCCAAGGAATAAGTTTCTGCTACCCAAAAAATGTCCTTATAGCAAATCAAGTTTAAGAGAAGGCAGAAAAATATAGAAATTTCAGATTCAGTATAAACATGGTTAGCAAACATGAAAAGCGAGACTTGTTTTGTTTTGGTCCAGATGGAGCTGTGATTTCATTATTATGGGGAACTTCCAAAGCATTTGTAATTTACCATCTTAGGATAGTTGTTTGGCATACTGAGATGTTCCATAATTTGCCTGCGGTTACCCAGCTAGCTCATGTTAGAGGCACAACCTGAACCCGGGTCTTCCCAACTCCAAGGCTGGCTTCCTATCATGTCAACTTTCTTCTCTATTATTAAACATATCAATGAATGTTTATGCATATTCCATGTAGCCATATATGCCATCGTTGGGCAAATTACTTTACCTCAATGGGCCTTAATTTCTTTCCCTATAAAATGGGGTGGGGGAACATAGACTACCTGATCTCCCTAACTATGCCCAGCCCAAAATCTGTGATCCCCTAATACTCAACCACACTTGGAAAGAGAACAGGAACAGCAGAGATCCTGACTGTGATGGCTGGTATTCCCACTAATTTGCAAAATCTGCCAATCTGCAAAGGATTTCCCTATCATTAGTGCAAATTAGTAAGCTTCTACTGTACTATAATAGGCCATAAAAAGCTCTACAAGTGACTTTTTTGGCATAGAATGACCTGACCAAACATTCATTTCACTGTGTTCCTATGTTCTTATATTGAAGTATACAATGTACCTATCTAGTGCAGAAATGTGCTGGGAATTATTTTCAAAAGACAAGGGGGAGAGGAGGAGTGAAGGGAAAAAAGGAAAGGGAGGCTTAGAAGATTTAGAAAGAAACTGAGCAGTCATTTAGTTCTACCTTCTTAATTACAGAGAAGGAAATGAAGGCTCAGCAAAGTTAAGTGACTTGCTTAAGGTCACACAGTTTATAGTAGTCTCAGAACGAAAACTCAGGGTGTCACTTCAAGTTCAATGCCCTTTTCACTCGATTATGTGAGTCTTTGTACAAATTAAGCAAAAGGGCTATGAACAGGAATGAACTGAACCTCAGAAACATTCAGAAAACCCAAAACCTATCTTTCAATTTTTGAATAAGTAGCTGGTGTTTTGCAACAAGGGAACCCCACATTTTTACATATGAAAAGAAACTATCTTTCATGAAGCCCTGAAATCTGTGGGAGAAAGGACCAGAAACGTGCTTAGAATGAAATCTCTGGAGGGAGGGAGGGGGACATGCTACTGGCTTCTTTCCCTTGACCTAGGTCTTCTCTCCCTGCTGAAAATATTAACAAACCAAAAAAAAAAAAAAATAGTGGGGAAGACCTTAGAATGGGGCAAATGAGGAATGACTTTACAACCAATTTAGGGATCTTTTGGGTAAGAATTTAAGATCAAATAGTTGCTTCAGATGATAGCTTTAGCCCTTTTGTGAATGTTATGGACCCCTTTGGCAGTCTGGTGTAGCCTGTGGAACCCCTTTCCTCTCCCTTTCTTCCTCTCTCCTCCCTCTTTCTCTTTCTCTCTCCTTCTCTCCTTCTCTCTCCTCTCTCCCCTACCACACAATCGATTAATCTTAGAGATGACTTCCTTAACTTTCCTTCTCTTCTTTTTGGAACCCTCTTTCTTCTTGGAAGATCATGTTGATTATTAGGTAAATTGGCAGTCAATGTATTTCTCACTCTGGTTTTGCTCACATTACACTCCCACATGAATTAGAACTGTAGTCTTACCTGTAGAACCACAGGTACATGAAAAGATTTAGGGTAAAGATCAGTTACTGCATCTGTAGGATAACTGGGTTATAGTAGCCACATCTCAGATCTCTTCTGGCTTGTGATTTCTTGACCCTCTCACACTTTACTGTTGTTCTTGTAGCCCTGTGCTAAGCAATAGAGACACAAATAGAAATGAGAGCCAATCCTTGCTGTCCAAGAGCTGCCATCTTAGAGCCAGAGGACCCACGGTCCAGTTCTGCCTCTGAGGGTTACTACCCATGTGTCTTTGGACAGACAATTTAACTTGGATCCCAATGAAAATATTGGCTAAGTGGTGTTTCCTTCCAGCCCCAGAGCAATGATCATGCCAGAAGCCAGTAGAGGACAATGGGTACAAGTCAAGCTTCTTTTCAGGGATGGTACTAGTCATACTAATTGGCTAGTGATTTATTGAGTACCTAGATGGTACAATGTGATAGAGTGACCAGCCTGGAATCAAGGAAACTCATCTTCCTGAGTTCAAACCTATCCTCAGATACTACCTAGCCATAGGATCCTGGGCAAGTCACTTAGATGGTGTAATGCAAAAGTTGCAAGAGGGTTTTTTTTTCCTCTTGCAGGGGGCCAACTGAAAATTTCTGGCAGTTGAAAGCCTTAGAATTCTGAGAGAGTTGAGTTGGTCCCTGACGCTTGAAGAGAGTGGAAGGATCAACCAGAGCTCTATTTTGGCTTTCGGTTTGCTTTGGCCTGTGCCTTGTCTTTGGATAATTTGAACCTGGCTAATTTCTCTGGACCTCTCCCTGACCTTCTCCATATTACTTCCCTGTTTTGCCTGCCTGTTTTCCCGGGGTTCTGGGAGGCAGGGTGGCTTTTGGGTTTTTAGTGAAAGACTTTGTGGGTTTAGTTTTCCCCAATAGGCAAATAGGAATCCTTGAATTCAAACTATCCCTTTAGTATACCCTCTACCTTAAAAGCAGCCAAATCTTCCTCAGCTGAGAGAGCAGGTTCTCTCTTAGTCTAACCCATTCCTGAGACCCTCCCCCATCTTGAGTTTCTCCCTAGCAGTTGTCAGACACCCCAGACCCCTCTCTCCTTCCAGACCACCCTGAAACATTAATAAAACCCTTGGTTACCTAATTAGACCCTCTGGAGAATCTCTGTGTTGAAGAAACTAGGCAAAGGTGAAGGGGAAGGAATAATTCTTTTATTTTCTGAGGGAAACTTGAGGCATCCATCTTGGGAGGAAGTAGTTGCCCAACACTTCCTTCTGAATCCCTTCAGTTTCACTGACAGGGAGGAGTCTCGTGGTTCCTCCTTTGAGGGTTTGAGAAACTGACAAGAAAGCCCTCAAGTCAGATTCAAACTACTTCTGTCTGGCCCTATTCCTTGTGTCTGTAAAAGTACCTCTCATGCCTGGAAGGGTTCAGCCTATTTCCCCCCAGTGTCCTCTGTCTCTGGCCTGAGTGTCTAGTCTGTGTCAGATGCCTCTCCTGAACACCTTACCCTGTACCCTTACCATCCTAATACCGTCTTGTCCATTTCTCCCTAAACTCAGCCATCCCTTTCATTCCTCTCCTATTACCTCAATTACCTTTTACCCTCTGTCACTCAGCAAGGGAAGTAGATCACCCCCCAACTTTAGTGTGCCCCCTTTTTATCCATAACAATGGGCATAAAGGGATCTGTTTCAGTTTACTCACCTGGAAAATGAGTTGGAGAAGGAATGGTAAACCACCCCAATATCTTTGCAAAAATAAAAACCACAACACCCAAGTGGAGTCACAAGGAATCAGACACAACTAATCAACAGCAAATGAATTTACTTCAGGAAAGATATCCAGGTCAGAAAAGGACAGGTCACAAATTTGTAAGAATGTCTAGGAAAAAATGGTCACTAAAGAACCATTAGAAGGGTGAAGGTGGCAGTATGAGAAAGCTCAAAACTCAGGGGAAAAAATTTGGAAACTTGATTGGAAAGGATTCTTCTCATCTAGGAAGTCAAGGCAAAGGGATGACTTCAAGAGGGTTGGAACAGAGAAATTCCAGAAGAGTTAAGGGAGTCATCTCTAAGGCCCTGAGAACAGTCTGAAATCCACGGAAATAGTATTTAGAAAGTCAGTCAACAAGAATTAAGTACTTTCTATGTACCAGACACTGTTAAGTGGAGATAGAAAGAAGAGCAAAAACAGTGCCTGCCTTCAGGCTCACGTTCTTATATAAATAGAATTAGGTACATTAAAAATAGATAAAGAGTATTTGGAAAGGCTTCATAGAGGAGAAGATGCCAGCAGCTCAGGAGACTGGGAAAGGCCCCCTACAGAAGATGGATTTTGAGACTTAGAGGAAGAGAGGATTTCTGTGAGGTAAAGGGAAGGTGGAGGCCATTCCAGGAATGGGTGACCACCACTGTGTAAACACAGAGAGTAGAGATGGAGTGTCAAATGTGAGAAACAACAAGGTCAGGATAACTGGAGTAAAAGGGACAATCAGGGACTAGATTGTGAAGAGATTTAAATGTCAAAATAGAGGCATTTGAATTAGATCCTGGAAGTATTAGGGAGCCCCTACACTCGAGTTTACTGAGTAGGGGAATGACATAGACAGATCTACCAAATGAGAAATATTCTTTACAATTCAGTCAATCCATTCCTGAAACTAAGATTGCAAGGCAACTTTTGCCAGATGCTTGCCAAGAAAGACTGAGGTGACTCAATGAAAAGATTAGAGTCAGTCCTGAAAGATGTATGATGGGGAATACTATCCACTACCAGAGAAAGAACTGTTGGAGTTATCTTTTATATCAGTGAATTTATGGTTTTATTTTGGAGTTTTGGCTATATATGAATGTGCTTTCGCAACAATATGGAAGTATGTTTTGCAGGACAATAAAAATAAAATTAAGGAGGGAGCAAGGTGGCTCAGTAGATAGGTTTGAATCTGGACTCAGATACTTCATAGCTGTGTGACCCTGGGCAAGTCACTTAACCCCCATTGCCTAACCTTTACCATTCTTCTGCCTTAGAACCAATATGGAGTATTGATTCTAAGATGGAAGGTAAGGGTTTTTTGTTTTGTTTTGTTTTGTTTTTAAGAAAAAAGACTGGGCTGACTGGCATCAGGAACAAGATCAGACTCAAGAATTACAGTCAGTTGAGGGAAAGATCAAAGAAAGATTAAGACCTTATTCTATGCTTATGCATAGAAAATCAGGGTTAGCTGTTTGTTTTTTCTTGTTCTGTTTTATTTTGGTTTAGGAAAGAAATCTCATTTGTCCAAATTTATAGCAAAACAGAGAAAGTATATAGACAAGACAAAAGGAAGAAGCTCTGCCATTGGGAGTGAGGTCAATCAACTCAACTAAGACACTCAATCTGATGAAAGAGACATGATGGAGACTATTAGTTTCTCCCCAGAATCTTATCTTCCCCTTAGCAGCCTAAAGTGGGGTTGACATCATCCATCTTCTCTCTTGAAGGTGGAAACCAGAAGTGCTGGAAGTATCCAAAGAACTCAAAGAAAAAGTCCAAAGAGACCCTCTGGCTCTTGCCAACATTGTTCCCCATCCCTCATACAGGCTCTGGACTCTGATCTCCATCAATGGATTACAAGTCCACTAAGATTTTTGGGACAACCTGGATTTCTTTGTAACTCTGATTTTCCACTTTATTTGTTATTGAACCCTCCTTTAGTTATTGGAAGTTTTTAAGAAACCCTAAGGGAAGGATTGCATGAATATTCCTGAACAAGTCTCCAGGGAGAAATACTTCATTCCCTTTGCTCAGATGTGAGGCATCTTGGGGGAAGAGCCAGATGGGTATGAACTAAAGGAAAAAACCAGCAGGGGGAGCCAAGATGCTAAGCTGGGGGCCATCTGGTGGGAAAGAAATGAGGGTGATGGGGTTCATCAGGGCTCTAAAATATCTCAACTCTATTGTAAGTGTTGGGCTTTGTTGTGCAAAGATACCAAGACATTCAGCCTTTAAACTGCTGTTGACATTCTTGCCTTGACTATATAATTCACAGAAGGGGAGGAGTTGCTAGAGTATTAGATCAATACATTTATTTGGGTTTTTTTAATTATTAACTATTAATTATTAATTAATTTTAAAATTTATTTGATGAGATAGATACCACTGGAGATACAAAGGCATAAGCTGACTCTGCAGCAGATGACATATTAAAAACATGGGTACATCCAAGGGTATATTCATGGGGACAGAGTATAGTTGGAAAGGGTCTCTGAGGGGAAGGCACTAGCTGCAGGTGAGACCAGGAAAAGCCCCATGTGGAAGGGAGGATGTGAGATGAGTCATGAAGGAATCCAGAGAAACTAAAGACTAAAGAGAGGACTGAAAAGGCATTCCAGGCATGAGTAATTTTGCAAAGACTCAAAAAGTGTTGAATGAGTATGTGAGGGATTATAAGGCTAGTGTAGTTAGAATAAAGTGTAAGAGTCCTAGGTTCAAATCCAGCCTCAGACATTTCCCAGATGTGTGACCCTGGGCAAGTCACTTGACCCCCATTGCCCACCCTTACCACTCTTCCACCTAGGAGCCAATACACAGAAGTTAAGGGTTAAAAAAAATTTAATTTAATTAAAAAAAAAAGAATAAAGTGTAAGAAAGCTATCCAGTCTGGCAGGGGCCAGGTTACAAAGAGCTGCAAACAGAGAATTCTTTATAGTTGATCCTATACTAGTAGGGAGCTGGGGTGTATGGATGTTCAAGAAGGACTAGTACCTTTGGTAGAAGTCAGAAGACTTGCCAAGCTCTTTTCAGGTCTGCTCATCCACCTTTGATAGCTTCCTTTCACATAACTTTCACTTGTGGCTCCAAGAAACTGTAGCATGTGCAGTGGCCATACCATGGTAAAACTGTCTCAGCAGAGAGGCTTAACCATGCTGAGGGAAATGACAGGTCTCAAAACCATCAGCAAGTTAAGGGGACGCCTACCCCAAGCATGTAAAGACTTCCCCTGGAAGAATGAATAGATGAAAATAATTTGTTCCAATGACCATGAAAGAAACTGAAACAGGCACTGAGGAGCACTTTACAGCTTGGCCAGACTTCAAAGTCATCCACCGCAACCCTGGGCTATTGTCATATTGCCAGTTATCCCGACTTTTGTCTTGCCCCTGGACTTCAGTGATTCTATCTGGAAGAGAGTGAGACTGATGACTTTGTACAACTTTGCCTTACCTAAATCCAATTAATGCAAAAGTCAAGACATCACCCCATGATGCCATTGGTCCCCTTCAAAAAAGAAAGACAATAACAACAATAGGGGGCCATGGGAATCTTCTGAGTAGGTGGGTGAACACAGTCAGTCCTCTGCTTTTAGGAAAATCACTTTAGCTGTTGAGTATAAGATGGATTGGGGTAGGGAGAAGATTGAGAAAGAGAACTCAAACAGAAAATTCTTCAGTAGTCCGAAGGAGAGACGATGGGGGTCATAACTAGGGTGGTGGCTGAGTAGAGAGAAGGGGACACATAGGAATGATGTGTAGTTAGAAACAAGATTTGTGTCACTGACTACTTATATGAGCTGAAAGTGAAGGATCAAGGATGCCATTGAGGTTGAGAGCCAGAGTACCTGGGAGGAAGGTACTACCCTCTAAAGAAACTAAGAACATTTAGAAGGAAAGTTTAGAAGAGTTTGGGAAGAAAGCTAGTGAGTCCTGTTTTGGACATGTCACTTTTGAGATGCCTATGAGGTATTCAGTTTAAGATGTCCAAAAGCTAGTTGGTGATATGGAAGTCTGAAACCTTTTTTTAATATTTTAATAATTTTTATTGATATTAGCATCATAATATTAAGCATAATAATACAATAGATAATTTAATATTTTGAATATTTAATATTTTTAATTTTTCATTGACTTTTTTTTCTAATTTCTCAACAACATCCCTCACCACCACCACCATCCTCATGTAACTCTCCTTTATAACAAAGAGAAGCATTTAATTAAAACCATCCATACCTTTTGGGAACTATGTATGAACCTATCGTCTACCACCTTTTTAAGGAGAGGAAAGAAGAATATACTTTATCATCAGTCGTTTGTAGCCATGATTGGTCATTGCACTTAATCTGCATTCTGATCATTTTTTAGTATTGTCTTCATTGACATTACTGTAGTCACTGTTTATATAGTTCTTAAGATTCTACTTCATTCTATTTTTTCTCAGCCAGTCTTTCACCTCCACACCAATTGCACATCCTGCCTATCCTCACCTCCAGACTCATGGGGCCACCAGATTATACAAGTGTACAAAGCCAAGGGCCATTGTATAGAATTTAGCTCAGTATTTCAAAGGTCCCCGATTGTGTAGATGTCAGTGCTACTTTCACCCATCCCCATCCCAACTCTTTGATGCCTTAGTAAACAATCATTGTGAATTGTTGTAGCTTAATAAAAAAACCTGTTTTTCCATGGGCTAACCTCCTGGGGATAGGCCTCTCTTTAGGCTTGGCAGACCCTCAGAAGATAGTTCTTCAAAAATATATGATTTATCACTTGTTTATATAGATATGTGATTTGGGGTTTGGGTTTTAAAAGATGACTCTTTTATAAAAATGAATAAAATGGAAATGGGTTTTGAGTGATATTATATGTATAACCCAGTGGAATTGCTTGTCAACTCTGGGAGTGGGAAGGGAAGAGAGGAGGGAGACAACATGAATCATGTAACCATGGGGAAAAATGAAAAAAAAAAAAGTAGTTCTTCACTTGGCCTATACATGAAGACACTTCACCTTGGTTGGACCTTGCCTCTACTAGCATAATTTGCAAGATCAACACTCTACAATAATGAGGCATGGAGTAAGGCATTAGTGAAGGTATCCCCATAATTTTTGTTTTTGTGTAAAAGTCCAAGGATGGGGTAGAAATTTCCTTTTCTACTAAGGGACTTCTGTTCCAAACTTTGATAAGAACAGGCCCAGTTCTGGGGGAGCCTAACTCCCGTGAAAGAGTATCAGATTATCATCTTGCTCCTTGGCTCATTACTTTCCAATCCCAGAGTAGAATTCTGGGGGAAATCTCTAAAACAGTAGTTCCCAAACTTTTTTGACCTACCGCCCCCTTATTACTTAGTGCCCCCTGGAAATTATGAAACTATTTATTGAACTCAGAATAGAATGTCATACAAAAAAAGTGTGGCCATCACCGCTTCCTGGATCACTGCAGGCACCCACCAGGGGGCAGCAGCGCCCACTTTCGGAATCACTGCTGTAAAACAAAGTTTAGACTTGGTTCCCTAAAGGGACTAATGAAGCCCCTTCTAAAAGACAAGTGCCAACTTCCCATTTTATGCTTCTCTCTGTAATTTCCTCATTACATTACTCAGCGTTCAAAGTAGATTTTTTTATAGAAGAGCTATCTCCCACTACAAAAGAAATTAATATGCAGATGACACATGAGAATACACCAACAAAGATTTAAAAAATGATACGATAATTCATCTAGCTTATTATATTCTCCTGGGAGCTGAATACTTAAAACATGAAACACTTTGAGAACTATCACCTTGGATCTGTATTGTCTGAGTAATTCACTGCAAATCCATCTTAATCCTTTTATTTGTAGTAACCTTCTGAAAGTGGTCATCTTCTCCTTTAAGAAGCTGTGGCAAAGGCCATCTCCAGCTGAGCAAACAGCACCCAGGCTCAGACATGCAAGCTTCCCAAAGTCAGGAGGTTTCCACCCAGGCCAGAAATATCAATCTCAGGATCACTTTTACGTCACTCGTGTTCAGGAAAAGAAACACAAAGTGAAAAGGAAACTAGAGCTTCGAGATCAAGTATAAGATTCACCTAGAGACAAACACATACTCCTGCTGCCAGGTGTGATCAGCTATCATAGCTAGGAAAGATCACGGGGAAGAAATTGTATTCCTCCCTCCAACCCCCACTGCTTTGGAAGTCTGCCAGAGAGCTAGAAGAGTCATGCATGACATGTTTGGCAGACAGTGAGAAAGAAAGAGAGACAGACAGACAGACACAGACAGACAGAGAAACAGAGAGACATATTCAGAGAAACAGACAGACAGGCAAGACAGACAGACAGAGTGACAGAAACAGAGAGAGAGACAGAGACAGAGGCAGAGACAGACAGAGAGAGACAGAGGGAGAAAGAGAGGAAGAGGGAGAGACATAGACATAGGGAGATAGAGAGAGAGATAGACACACACACAAAGAGACACAGAGAGACACAGAGAGAGACAGACACAGAGACACAAAGACAGAGACAGACGGACAGAGAGAGAGATGGAGGGGAGAGGGAGAGGGAGAAAAAAAGGAAGAGGGAGAGACAGAAACAGAGAGACAGAGACAGAGAGAGACAAAGAGAGACCCAGAGACACAAGGAGACAAGAGAGAGACAGGGAGACAGAGAGAGACAGAGAGACAGAGGAACAGAGATTAGAGAGTCAGAGAGATAGAGACAGAGAGAGAGAGAGAGAAACAGAGTCAGAAATAGAGAATTTGGAGTTGCTCCTTTAAAAGTCTACTGGCTCAGTGGCCAATTTCCCTCTCCCTCTCAAGGTGACCAATCAGGAGCTCTGGTCACACCTACACTTTAGCAAAAATCCAAAACCTGTGTCTCACTACTTTAAGCCCAGGGCAGGACACAGGTTCCATGCTCTGGGGGAAGCAACCCAGATGGAGCCCCTGTGTAAGTGATCATGACCAACCACTTTCACTAGGGCCACAGAATCAGATTCTTGAACGTTCCATAATATGTGCTCCAATCAGACTCTCTCGTTACATCTATATTTTCTGAAAAGTTACTTTTCAGAGAGGGTTAGTCGTCTCTATGCTAGGTTTCAAACGCTGTCTTTAGAGCTCCCAAGCAAAGCATCGTAGCAACAAAGCTTCGAAGGGTCAGAGGGAGAAGGGAGAATTATTTGGCTCTACCATTTTGACTGATTTTTGAAAATCATTCTGGAATCTACTTTTTTTTAAAAATAATTTTTATTTTTTAGAAAACTTATCATGGTCACATGATTCATGTTCTTACTTTCCCCTTCACCCTTCCCCCCACCTCTTCTCCCCACCCCCCATAGCCGATGTGCATTTCTACTGGTTTTAACATTTGTCATCAATCAAGACTTATTTCTAAATTGTTGATAGTTGCATTGTTGTGGTAGTTTCGAGTCTACATTCCCAATCATGTCTGCCTCGGCCCATGTGTTCAAGCAGTTGCCTTTCCTCTGTGTTTCCTCTCCTGTAGTTCTTCCTCTGAATGTGGGAAGCATTCTTTCCATAAGTCCCTTGGAATTATTGTGGATCATTGTATTGTTGCTAGTACAGAAGTCCATTACATTTTATTTTATTATATCCATTACATTCTATTTTACCACAGTGTATCAGTCTCTGTGTACAATGTTCTTCTGGCTCTGCTCCTTTCACTCTGTATCAATTCCTAGAGGTCTTTCCAGTTCACATGGAATTCCTCCAGTTTATTATTCCTTTGAGCACAGTAGTATTCCATCACCAGCATATACCACAATTTGTTCAGCTATTCCCCAATTGAAGGGCATACCCTTGTTTTCCAGTTTTTTGCCACCACAAAAAGCACGGCTATAAATATTTTCTTACAAGTCTGTTTATCTATGATCTCTTTGGGGTACAAACCCAACAATGGTATGGCTGGATCAAAGGGCAGGCAGTCTTTTAGAGCTCTTTGGGCATAGTTCCAAATTGCCATCCAGAATGGTTGGATCAGTTCACAACTCCACCAGCAATGCATTAATGTCCCAATTTGGCCACATCCCCTCCAATATTCATTACTCTCCCCTACTATCATTTTAGCCAATCTGCTAGGTGTGAGGTGATACCTCAGTGTTGTTTTGATTTGCATTTCTCTAATTATTAGAGATTTAGAACACTTTCTCATGTGCTTATTGATAGTTTTGATTTCTTTATCTGAAAATTGCCTATTCATGTCTCTTGCCCATTTATCAATTGGGGAATGGCTTGATTTTTTTTTATACAATTGATTTAACTCCTTGTATATTTGAGTAATTAGACCCCTATCAGAGTTTTTTGTTATAAAAATTTTTTCCCAATTTGTTGTTTCCCTTCTGATTTTGGTTGCATTGTTTTTATTTGTATAAAAGCTTTTTAATTTAGTATAATCAAAATCATTTATTTTACATTTTGTAATTTTCTCTAACTCTTGCTTGGTTTTAAAATCTTTCCTTTCCCTGGAATCTACTTTTTGATGACTTGAATTTTATTATTTATAATGATACGTATAAGCTAAAATCCTAGATATATACTTCATAGGTAGAAAAACATCTATAGAATACAGATAATATTGATCCTTGTTCAGTTGTGTCTGCTTCTTCTTGACCCCCACTTGGGGTTATCTTGGAGTAGTTTACCTTTCCCTTCAGCTCATTTTATAGATGAGGAAACTGAGGCAAACAGAGTTAATTGACTTACCCTGGGTCACAAAACTATTAAGTGTCTTAAGCTGGATTTGAACTCAGGTTTTCCTGGCTCTAGACCTAGTGATCTAGTGATCTATCCATTGTATCACCTAGCTGCCCAGATACTAATATGGGATAGTTCAAAGGCTAAGAATTTTGTTAATAGTATACACACACACACACACACACACACACACACACACATATGTATATATATGTGGAGAGAGAGAGAGAGTAGTATAATATGTTGTTTTTTTTCAGACAATATACTGTTGTGTGCAGACGCAAAGCATGGAATCCCTGCAAAGGTACAGGGAGAGCCTCACCCAGAATTCCAGGGGACCCCCCTGGAGAACTTTGGGGGAGGGGCAGTTGAGAAGGGTTGAAGACAGTTTATTTGTGGGATTGGATGTGAGCAGACACTCTGCTTGTTTCTCCTGACTTGGGGTTTCTCCTGAGAAACCATTGTAGTATAAGCTTGTGATTTCTACTCATGGGATTAGCCTATTTGTTAGTACTATTCTTCATTAATATAATTATATAATTATTTAGTAAATAGAGAGTAAGATATTTATCTATAGCAAGAGAGCCAGTTTTAGTTAAATGCTTCTTCTCCAGTGAGGAGGGGGAAGGGGGCATCAATTTAACAGTTTAGGGTCACCTTTCATTTATCCTAAAACCTTCATTAACTTTCTCTAATTTTCCTTGTTAATTCCTAATATAGCTTTTTACCTTCAAAGCTGTGCCTGATAATCATTTGGAAGATACTTACAATTCAGTCTGAACTTCTAGATTGAATCCTGTTGGCTGCCGGTTTAAGATCTCCTCTGTCCTCAACAGTTAGATAAATAATTTCTATATATCTCCTCTAACTGACCTGAGAGGAATATAAATTTAAGAAAGAAACATTATTGGGGTTTCAGCCATAACAGAAACTCACCAGAAGAATCTTATTCCCGTCTTCATTACCAACTGAAGCAGAAGCAGTTAGAGGGGGAGGGATTTGAGAATCATGAGTGTTTTACCCCCTCCTTTCCTCACTGTAACCTGTCAATCTAAGGCTCTTGACTTAAAGCTATATTTGGCCCTGAAAACATTTATCTGCTTCTCCAAATTATCTGTTATTATCATCATAACAATACTAGTATAGTATATATACATATATATTATATATATACATGCATTATACCTATATAGCATTTATACATACATATACATGCATTTATGCCTATATACACAGTATGTATTGTGTGTATGCATGTATATATATATGTATATACATACATATATATTGACACAACATGCAGGAATTTGGAACAAAGAAGGAAAAATTTCTCTGAGGTTCTAACTGGCCTCTTCTGGTCTCCATCTTGTCTCCTCCTTTTAATTTGCAGAGAAACCCAAAGAATCTTGGAACTAGAATGAGAAAAGCTGTGGAAACTAAGACTGGGTAACCCATAATAATTCATCAAAAAGCCAAAAAAATTCAGGCTACAATGAAATAAGGGTTAAAGGGCATGTCTTGGTCCTGAGTCAGATAGAGACTTGGCCCTAAAATGTTGTTCATGGTACTGTAATCAGGAGGAAGCAGGTTCAAAGACAGATGGAGTGATTCTACTTAGCCAACTGTCAAGTTTCAAAAAAGGTTGACCACTGGAGAGGAAGACTCTTTCTGGAGGGAAAAACCATTCAAAACTCTCATTCTGGGAATTAACTGATTCGTCTCTTTATGAAGAAAAAAAACAAGTGAAGCTCTCCCTAGTCTGAGGACTCTGTGAAAGAATCTGCCCCTTTTACTAAAAGAGCTGTGGCTAAAGTCTCTGGGTTCTAAGTTAAAAGTGAGCTGGCAGAGCCCACACCTCTTATGGAGAAAAGGTACCACCTTGGCTAAGGACTCTAGCTGAAGCCAGAGCCAGAAGAATGTCACAGATCACCAACGAAAGGATCCACGAGACAAATGCAGTGATACATAGCAGAGAACATATGCCATGCCCACTGGGATACAGGCCTGGCCCCAGAAGAAATCAGCAACTCTGCAGTGTCAGAGGTCTGAGTCTTCTGCCTCAGCTACCCTGTTATCCCTTGGCCACACATGCTCTCCGTGTGGGATTCTCTTCATATAGACATCCTGGTCACAAATGTGCCCCATTCAGATGCCCTTGAATGTGAATGCAAAGACCTCATGTGTTCCCCACATGCATACAATTCCATGACAGTGTCCTATGTTCTCTATGTTTTCCTCCTCCATCCATATGCCTTACAGGTTCCCTCTGCACGTACCCCTTCACATGTACTTCCTGGACTGGTTCAGTCCTCTCACCAAAGATGCGTGTAATTTTGAAAGAGAGTATCACAAGATTGTTGGGCAAAAAATAATAATAATACACTATTGCTATTTTTCTTACTATGATATTTCACTTAAAAAAAACTTTTATTTAGAGTTAATTATGTCTTCTGGCTAACTAGTAATTAGTGCAGACTAATGAACCAGGATTTTGAGTGGATACAAAACTACAGAGTACCAAAAACCCAGTGTCTTTTTTTCTGTATTTTTTCTATACAAGAGTGGAGTGACCTGAGTGCTACCCAAAATACCCCAGATGCAGTTAGTGTACACATTAAAATTCTCTGGAGGAAAAGAGCTTACTCTAGTATAACAGACCAAATATTTCTTTTCCATGCACAGCAAAGTATTATTTCTCTTTTTGTGGCCCACTTTTCCACAGTTCAAGGCAGCTAACTCAGGAATAAGGGGAATTCCTTGAGGTCAAGATTCTTCTTTAGCCTGTTATATAAATGTTATTTTAGATAGTCTTTCCCTTCTTTCCCCTGTCTCTTCAAATTCTATCATATTCTTAAGTTTATGTTTGATGCAACTGGGTTAGACCATTTCTTTCTCAAACTTTTCCATAGTCCTATTTGAGCTACTTCCTTTTATATATTTTTTTCCTTTCCTTCTGTTTTTCTGATTGCATAAGAGCCTGAAGCAATAGCAGCTGTGAACAGAGAGCTTCAGATTTTTAAGGTCATTGCCACCCAAAGGTCTGTTTTATCAAGGTAGATCTGTTGGGGAAATGTAGCAGTCCAGATGTCAGGATCGCGACTGATAGAGAGAGATTTTGCCAGAATCACCTGTCTAAAGCCACGCAGAGCCTTTAAAAAGTTTTTTATAATTGTAAAAAAATATTCTGGGGGAAGGGGAAGGAGAAACACAATTTAAGGCACTTATCCATGTGACAAAAACAACAAAAATATTTTTAGGGCCAAGAAATCAGTTTTGCTATGGGCTGCCTTTATAAACTAAAAACATATTTGAGTAAGTGATCCGACTTCACCAGGTTATTATTCATAGTGGTCATGTAGAGAGAGCAACGGCAGCTAGATGGCACAGGAGATAGTGACGGACCTGGAGGCAGGGAGATCTGAGCTCAAATCCAGCCCCAGACACTTCCTAGCTATGTGTCCATGGGCAACTCACTTAACCCTGTTTGCCTCAGTTTCCTCATTTGTAAAATGACCTGGATAAGGAAAGGGTAAACTACTCTAGTATCTTTGCAAAAAAAAAAGGTATTCATGAAGAGTCAGATTAAAAACTGCTAAACAACATCAAAAGGAGGGGTAAAGGAGGTGTTTCTAAGTATTTATCTCAGAAACGCAGCATAGAATAAAAGAAAGACCACTTGGACTTCGAGACAGGAGACCTACCTCCAAATCCTGATTCCTACACTTAGCAGGTGTGTGGCTGGACAAATCATAGGTTCCGATTATTAACTAGGGTTAGGTGACTGGGCCTTTGCATCCAGAAGCCAAAATTTAGAAGTTATTGATGATACTTGTACAATTCCCCACTTAGTGCTCACCCTTGTCCACCGATCCTTCAAGGGCTTTGAGGTATCCCTAAGTCTCAAGATCCAAAATTATTGGCTATAGTTCTGAACAAGATTATCAATTTACCTTGAAGATATCTCAGAGGTCATTTATTCTAACTTTCTCATTGTATAATATGGGAAAAATAAGATCCACAGAAGCTGTGATGAGTGTGATGTCACATAGCAAATAAATAGCAAAAGCAGGATTTGATCCCAGATCCAGCACTGAGTACATTGCCTGCATAGTAAGTGCTCAATAAATGTTTATTGACTATAACTGCTAATGTAGCATACTTTTCAATGTCTCAAGCTATATCATCCAAGCCAAATCTAAATTTTGACATCTTTAAGAAGTTTTGGAAGTCCCATAGCCACTATTCACTGTTTGTTAAGTAGCTTCTAGGTGGTATAAATAAAATATTGATGATTCCTATTTATGGAGAACTTTTAAGTTTACAAAATATTTATACCACAATAATCCTGTGAAATAAATAGTATAAATATTGTTATCTCTATCGTTCTAGGAAGTCTAGAGCTGTGAAAGACAGAGGTTCCTATGAGGAAACTCCTACCAATGCAGATTGGATACTATTCTATAAATCATCATTTTAAACAGTTGTCTGGGGGCACTAAGGTTCAGTGACTTGCCCAAGGCCACACAACCAAGTGAGACAAGACTTGAATTCAGGACTTCTTGACTCCAAGACCTGCTCTTTTCCCTGTGTCCTCTAATTCCAATTCTTGACATCTTTATTGTTTATTAATTTAATTATGTTTGAATCTTATGACCCCATGGACCACACACCAGGCTGGACCCTTCTATCCTCCACCAATTCCCAAAGTCTGTCCAAGCTCATGCTTATTGGTTCTGTGACATTATCCATTCCATCTCATCCTCTGCCTTTTTCCTTTCCTAACATTATCTTAATGGCCATTAACTCACTGCATCCCTTGTTTTTCTTTCAAAACACTTTTAGGTTGTTAAATAGAATAACCTTCGATTTGTCAGAAGATGAGAAGTTTAAATAACAATAAGTTAGGACACAAATTTTATAAAGGTTCTAACCCAGGAAATTCAGGACAGTCAGGATCAACTAAGGTATTATTTGTAAAGAAATGTGCATTCCACCTTATTTCCTTCAGGAGCATTTTATTGTATGCATGATAAGTGTCTTCTATCATGGCATGAACAATATGGAAATATGAATTGCATGAGAACACTGGAATAACAAGACTATTGACCACCTTGGGAGAGGGAGAGGGGAAGTCAGAGGGAAGGAGAAAATCTGAATCCTAAAATATTAGAAAACAATCGTCAAAAATTGTTTCTAAATGTAACTGAAAAAATTAATTAATCAAATTATTTTTAACTTAATTTTTATTTTTTTATTTTTATTTTTTTACTTTTTTTTTAAACCCTTGTACTTCGGTGTATTGTCTCATAGGTGGAAGATTGGTAAGGGTGGGCAATGGGGGTCAAGTGACTTGCCCAGGGTCACACAGCTGGGAAGTGGCTGAGGCCGGATTTGAACCTAGGACCTCCTGTCTCTAGGCCTGACTCTCACTCCACTGAGCTACCCAGCTGCCCCCTTAACTTAATTTTTAAAAGAATTGTGCAAACCTTAAAATGCTATTTAAATATCAGTTGCTATTATATCATGTTTTTATTAGTAAAAGAAGCCTGATTATGTGCCCAAGGCGAAGTGATACCACCCACCCAAGGACACTTTCCATTTGCTGATTATGTAGGTCGCTTCCCATTGTACCTTTGCTAAAGCTCATCCCTTACTGGATTGTGGAATTTGTATCCTTGAATGTTTTTAAAGATTAGAACTCATTTCCTTTTTCTACCTTCACAGCAGAAACAAAGATCCTAGCATTAAAGTTCAAGGCTTCTAAGGCTAGATTGAGCCATTTTGGAGAGCATTCAGGCTCCAAAGGGTCTACCTTCCAAAGGAAAGGAAGAGTTAACTATGCCATTGCCTTCCAGATAATAATAACTAGAATTTATATAGCACCTACTATGTGCTATGTATTATACTGAGTAGCTTACAAATTTCTCTCATTTGATTCTCACAATTATCCTTATTTTATAACTGATGAAACTGAGGCAAGCAGTGGTTGAGTGGCTTGCCCAATTGGGGTCACAGAGCCAGTATATGTTTGAGGCCATATTTGAACTTGGTTCTCCCTAATACTAGACCCTTCCCCTCTATCCACTACTCCATCCAGACACCTAAATTCTCTAAACTAACCCAACCTAGTGTGACAGCTAAAGTTCTGCCCAATATCCTGGAATCTTAGGAATTTTGCTGGGCAGTTGGCCAAGCTGAGGCAATTTCCTACCCTCCTGACATGTCCAAAAATACTAAGTTTCCAGACAATCACATGTAAGATAATGGTTATCACATCAAATGAAATGGAAGGCCAGCATGTGCTGGAAGGATCACACACAGCATCTTTGAAGTCAGGGAGGTTCGTTACCTAGGGGAACCTCCAACTTTTTTCTCCTGGGAACAGACGCTCCTCTTATATTATCAACAAGACTGAAAATCATGACCTAGATGAGCAAAGAGTGTGGATTGTAGGCCAGTAATGATCCCTGTCTTGGGAATCCAAATATTCTGCTAGATGTGAGAGATTCTGTTGATTTTGGAAACACTATGAATCATTTCCTGAAAGAGCAAAATAATGGAAGCTTCTTATTTCAGAATTCCAAGAAATGTTCTGTTGAAAGTCAGAAGGCACTTGGGGATTCTAAGTTTCCAAGCTCCCAAAAAGGGCCTTTATCCCAACCAAAAGGCTGCTCAGACCCTGGGAAAATGATCTGTACCAACCAGCTCAATAAAATGAATCTCATACCTCTCTTGTGGCTCACAGATACGCTTCAAGAAAAGGTCATAAGGTAGGTTTGTTTGCATGGTGAAGAGAAACTCCTCAACATGGTTTCCCTGTCGGTTTTACTTCCTAGCCTGTCCGAAAGGGAAATAGATATCTTATGTGGATTGGATGTGTGTACATCTATCTGTGCCTGTAGTTCTTCTGTTCTTTTAGCACAGTGCCTGGAATGTGTGTGTGTGTGTGTGTGTGTGTGTGTGTATATACACATATACACACATACATCCATGTACACACACGCGTATTCTCCAGGGTCAGTAAGACATAAATATCCTGGGAACAATTCTTTCTTTATGATTTCTTCCATTGAAAACCTAATTTTCATCAGGGAATTTCCAATGATGTCAGTTGTTCCACCATCTTCCTCACCTATAACCCTAAAAAACAACTCTGAGGTAAGAAACTTGGGTTCCCACCACTCTCAGAGCAAACACTGCCAAGAACAGAAAAGTGCTCATCATCTCTCTCTGTCTCTGTCTCTGTCTTTCCCTGTCTCTCTTTATCTCTGTCTCTATTGCTCTATCTCTGTCCCTTTACTTTTATCTCTGCCTCTCTGCCTCTCTCTCTTTCTATCTTTCTCTTTGGTTCTATCTCTATCTCTGTGTCTGTGTCTGTCTGTCCCTGTCCCTGTCTCTCTCTGACTCTGGTTCTCTCTTTGTCTCTCTGTCTCTATCTCTCTATTTCTGTCTGTCTATCTGTCTCTCTCTGACACTGGCTCTCTCGGTCTCTCTCTGTCTCTCTCTGTCTCTATCTCTATATGTCTGTCTCTTTCTATCTCTGTCTCTGTCTATCTCAGTCTCTCTGCCTTTCTCTTTCTTTCTTTGTCTCTGGTTCTGTCTCTTTCTGTCCCTCTCTCTGTCTCTGTGTCTGTGTCTGTTTCTGTCTCTCTATCTCTGTCTGTGTCTCTTTCTGACACTGACTCTCTCTTTCTCTGGCTCTCTGTCCCTATCTCTCTATCTCTATCTGTCTGTCTCTTTCTATCTCTATCTCTGTCTATCTCAGTCTCTCTGCCTTTCTCTTTCTTTGTCTCTGGCTCTGCCTCTTTTTGTCTCCCTCTCTGTCTCTGTGTCTGTATTTGTCTTTGTCCCTGTCTCTCTCTTTCTCTCTTTGTCTCTTTCTCTGTCTCTCTATCTCTGTCTGTCCGTCTGTCTGTCTCTCTCTCTCTGACACTGGCTCTCTCTGTCTCTGTCTATCTCAGTCTCTCTGTCTCTCCCTCTCTTTGTCTCTTTCTCTGTCTCTTTCTGTCTTTCTGTTTCTTGTCTGTGTCTGTCTCTGTACCTGTCTCTCTCTTTTTCTCTCAGTCTCTATCTCTCTATGTCTGTTTCTCTGTCTCTCTGTCTCTCTATCTCTGTCTGTCTCTCTCTGATGCTGGCTCTCTGTCTCTCTCTCTTTAGCTTTTTTTGTAACTCAACCATAAAAATTCACCACAAGTTAAAACTTAAGGCCAGAAAGCATTAGTGGGCTGGAAACAATTTTCTCAAACCATTAAAGGTGAGATCAGCGTGACCTTTCCTAGGTCTGAGGCTGAGTGTATTTTGTGGCTTTGAGATTTAGCTCTTAATAAGAGGGTCCAACTTCTAACATGACAGGCACAAGGGAGACCTGGGTCTAATTGTGGCCTCTCCTGTTTGCTGTCTCTGTGGCCCCTTGAGCAGTCTCTGTTTTTATTTAACCTGTATTTAACAAATCAATTCTTTAGGCCAGTGATGGGCAAACTTTTTAAAGAGGGGCCAAAGGAAAAGAAATGCTCCTCTGTAAGTCTGTTTCTAAGGCAACTCTTTCAAAGTTTCATTGTATTGTATCCTACTCATTGTATTCATCAGATTAGGAATAATGGCACAAGGTGGATAGAACATATCAGGGGGCTGCATCTGGCTTGCAGGTCATAGTTTGACCAACACTGCTTTAGGCCATTGTCCAAGAACTGGCAGAAAGAGTTTCCTCACCTGGGAATTCCCTGTCCCAGTGAACTCACAGGTTCAGTCCTTAACCTATCTTACAAAATGGAATTGGCCAGGAGTTAGGGCACCCTACAATGTCTCTGACACTTTTCTGGGCTTCAAACAGAATGGATTTGGGGGCTCTTCTAGACCCTAGAACAACCTTTTCCCCAGAAGACATGACCCTTGACATTTGTGGCACTTGATAGAGAATTTCCAATTTCTTTCATGCTTGCTTCACTGATATCCAAAGCAACCTTGGACATAGAGGGCAACTCCACACAATTCTATTTCTATACCTAGTGTAGACCTCCAGGTGGCCCAGTGGATAAGCAAGCCAAATTCTTCCTCAGAAACTTACTAGCTATGTCCCTGAAGAAGGGACATGCTAGTAAATACTTAACAACCAGCTCTCTGAAAAGCAATACAATATTTTATAAGTTTAATCTTCATTATTAACATTTTCTCCATCACTTTCTTAAGTCTAGACAATCAACAAAACGGTAAATCGAGCTTTGGTTATTTGTAGCATTTGATAATTTCTGTGATGTAAATGCTCACTGAAAAAAATAATAATCTGCTCAAGACAGATGAACATAACCCACCTCTAGACCCAGAGCAAATTACTTAATCTCTTAAAGCTTTCTGTTCTTCGTCTATAAAATCGGGTTGTTGGACAAAATGGTTTTTGCAGACCCTTCCAATTCTAAAGCTATGTATGATCTTATGATTATCTTCTTATTAGGGAGAAAGCAAAATAAAAAATCCAAGTGACTTAATTGCATTGGGCAGAGTAACCACTTGTAATAAAAAAAGTTCTTTATGTTCATGGCAGGTGGACAGATAGATCTATGTCTGTGTGCATGAGTTCTCTCTCCCTCTTTTTTTAAAATTGCTAAGCAATAATACTTGCCATGCAAAGTCAGGATGCCAGTATCAACAAACACACCCTGTCTGGAGAAGGCTCCACATATCATAAAACTGAAATACTTAATTAGGCTTTGTGGCAGAAATCATAAGCTTAGAAATTAATAATTGGTATGTGCCACCCAAAGAATGCCTGGTTATAATAACCATTTGTGTTTGGATAGACAGTTTTCATTTAAAGATTTCCAAATTTTATATCAAGAGACATTTTCAAATGTTATCTTGAAAATATGCTTTTCTGGGGGCAGCTGAGTAGCTCAGTGGATTGAGAGCCAGGCCTAGAGATGGGAGGTCCTAGGTTCAAATCTATTCTCAAACATTTCCGAGCTATATAACCCTGGGCAAGTCACTTAATCCTCACTACTGTACTGAGAGTTGGGACCAGAGAGGATGCTGGGGAATTTCTCTGGAGGGAGAAGGGGGAAGAGAGACTTCCAGCAGAGGACTGAGAGAGGGAGGAGGAGAATATCTCAGCTTGAATCCAGTCCTGAGGGCTTCCTGAGGATCTTTCTTTGGACACTGAATCCCTGATTCCATGGTCAAAGGCATCCCATCGCTTCTCACCCATCAAGACTTCAACCAATGAGTGAGCTAAGTTTTGGGACTCCATTTTGGGAGCCATCTCTTAGGCTCCTTCTCCCATTACCCAACCTTGCTGAGAGACCCTTTCCGGTTTGTCTTGCAATTATAGAAAAGGATAGAAATAGGAAATAGAAATAGAAACTGAAGGAGAAGAGGTGGGGGGAGATGCTTAGGAGTGGGAACCCCAAAGGTTTCCACCCAAGTGACAGACCCCTAGAAATAGAGAAGAGGGCACCCCAAATCCCTCTGCCCTTCACCCCTTTTCCCCAATCCCTGAATTGTGATTAATAAAAGCCATTCATTAGTCAGATAGCGTTCCAGAGTGCTTGAGAGACAACGAGGGGGAGGGGAATCACAGCTTGGTCTGGCTGCTTCCATCTTGGAGCCAGACCACCCCCTATGAAGTTGGCTGACCTTGGGGGAGCCTTGCATGAACCCTGCCCTCATTTAGAATCGAATTGGGGTACCCAATACCTCATCTTATAGAGAAGCCTTATCCCCAACTCCTGTGGTGAGGCACGACCATCCAGGTCACCCAGTTTATGGGTGACACCCCCTCAAAGTCTCAGGAGGGTATATTTAGCAGTAGGGGAGAGCTCCAAGAGAGTCTCACCTCATAGACTTTCTATCTCCCTTCTTCATAACTTTAGTGACTGGCTCTCTTAATTATTCTTATACTACCTAACCCTTACCACCCTTTTGCCTTGGAACCAGTACACAACATTTATTCTAAGACTGAAGGTAAGGGTTTTAGAAAGAAAAAAAAGAAAGAAAATATGCTTTTCTAGGGGCAGCTAGGTAGTACAGTGGATAGTTTACTAGGCCTAGAGTCAAGAGGACCTGGTACAAATGCAACTTACATACTTCCTAGCTGTGTGACCATGCAAGTTACTTAACCCTGATTGCTTAGGCCTTGCTGTTCTTCTGTTTTAGGGAAGGAAGGAAGGAAGGAAGGAAGGAAGGAAGGAAGGAAGGAAGGAAGGAAGGAAGGAAAGAAAGAAA
>NC_058132.1:226125811-226151491 GCF_016433145.1 Gracilinanus agilis
GAGAGAGAGAGAGAGAGAGAGAGAGAGAGAGAGAGAGAGAGAGAGAGAGAGAGAGAGAGAGAGAGAGAGAGAGAGAAGAAAATATACTTTTCTCAAAGGTGAGAGACAACGGGGCATATTGGATAGAGAGTTGGCCTCAGAGCCAGGAAGATCTGACTATGTAACCTTTGGCAGACTTCTTGACTTTGCAGTATTCTAGGAAATTCTGTTAGATTCTAAGTTGCCGGAAGAGTGTCAGACTACATTGGTAGACAAAGATTCCTGACCTGAAAGCTGTGTATACAAATAAAATTTCCCTTCTGGCTCGTATCCTGATCCCCAAATCACTAGCCCCTATGCTATCTGCCTTCAATATTCTTGAACCCAGAGTGGTTTGTTTATAACTTACCGCTACTTTCTCCTCTCAAGACATATTGTTGATGACCTAGAATTACCTAATTACTGGTCTTTATCTTCTTCTTTTTTTTTTTTAAACCCTTGTACTTCGGTGTATTGTCTCATAGGTGGAAGATTGGTAAGGGTGGGCAATGGGGGTCAAGTGACTTGCCCAGGGTCACACAGCTGGGAAGTGGCTGAGGCCAGATTTGAACCTAGGACCTCCTGTCTCTAGGCCTGACTCTTACTCCACTGAGCTACCCAGCTGCCCGGTCTTTATTTTCTTATTCCCCTTTCTCTGTGACAACAGATACTACTAATTTCTGCCTTCTCCTCTATCTACTTTTTTTTAGAAACTCTTTCCTTCTCTCCTAGTAACTACTGTAAGACAGAAGAATGGCAGAGACTGTGCAGTCAGGATTTCATGGTCATTTTCATGCAGTTTGTTGTGTGCTATCCAATTAACATATTCATTATGATACCTGGAACTTATATAGTGCTTTAAGATTAGTTATTTTGTTCGTTAGTAAATGATGTAATATATCATTAACAAATTCTTATTTAATAAAAAATAATTAATAAATTATTAATATATGACAGTTGGAATTTGAACCCAGGTCCTCTGAATCCAGAACCAGGATATTTCTACTACACTGGACTACATCCCTGAGGGAGTCCTGTATGGAAGCCTTCCTCCAGTCATCTATGAATAGTAATATGACTCTCAGTTGGTCTCTGTTATTGGTCATTCTTACTATATTAGTAGTCTATATTTTCCAGGCATACATATTCACCACAATGTATTTTACGCTACTTTTTTTGCATTTATTATCATTGGTGATAAGTGCTACATTGGTTTTATTCCCACCATCCTTTTGTTTTTTCCATTATTCTTTGGGTTACCTGCCATTTTGATTGTTCTGAGATTAGAGTGTTTGAGATTCACATCATGGGGAAAATGTCAGCATTAAGGGGAAGTGCTTTGTAGCAGCAAGTAATTTGGAATAATTAAAAATGAGAAAAAAGTTTCTATTCCTACACTTTACAGATTTTATACCTCACACTTTCTGGGAGGCTAAGAGGCAAAGGATTTTTTTTCCTGTTTCAATTTATGACCTATAATACGAACCAGTAAACCACAAAGTTTCCCTTTTGAGTAATAATGTTTTTTGCCCTCGAGTTAACAGCAGTTGATAGATCAGAAGGGCAGTAGGTCACAGGACCTTGAGGGGGATGGAACCTTAAAAGAGATCTAGGATAAAATAAAAAGTCCTCTATATGGCATCAAATTTTTATTCTTACAACATCGGGAGGTAGATACTATTATTATCCCTGTTTTACAGATAAGGAAAATGAGGCAAACAAAAGTTAAGTGGCTTGCCCAGGATCACAGAGCTTTTAAATGTCTGGGATTAGATTTAGACTCAGATCTTCCTGACTCTAGGTCCAATGCTCTATCCTGTGTAGCACCTAGAATAAGATAGTATTTGTAGAGTGTTTTGCAAACCTTAAAGTGCTATACAAATTCCAGCTATTGTTATTATTAGCACCATCATTGAACTGTTTACTAGTATTTATTTATAATAGTTTAGATGGACTATTTTTCATCCACCCTATGAGAGATATTTCAACTCATTCTCTTTATTTTACAGAGCAGGAAACTGAAAGTCAGAGATTTAGTAACTTACCCAGAAACACACAGCAACCAAATATTCAGATAAACCAGATATTCAAATAACCAGATAAAGAGTTGAAGTCAGGATCTTATGACTTCATCACTCTACCATGACTGCATCATTGTTATTTCTTCTAAAAGAAAGTGTCACAGTCAGGTTAGACTCTAAAATGAACATCTTAAGAAAAGAATAGATGATTTAATGAATGGCTCCCTTCTGAAAATTATATGCTTTTAAAGGACAGACAATGAGGCTTTTCTTCTCTATCCAGACTTAAAGCACTTAATACAGAAATGGTCCTATAGGCTGAAAGAAAATTCTAGACTTGGAACTAGAGTCAGTGCTCTTCTCTGTAACTTAAGAGCTGTGACATTGTCATTTTCCTTGACCTTAAAATAAGAGCAGAAAGGTTTGCAGTACCTATCTCACATGGTTGCTTTGAGGAAAGTCAATGAAAAGGTACTCCATAAATATATTTGAGTTACTATAATTATTTGTGGGATATGACTCTGATAACGTTACTCCACCATCAGTCTTGTTACTATATTACATTATCACATTTCTGGATACTAAATGGTGATCTGAATCAAAATGAGACTGACTTTCATCCATCAAGGATGGATTCAAAGTGGTTCTGTTTGGAGGAAAAGGATTGCCCTAAGTAAAGATCACAATCTTTTCCCACCCGACAATCCTCCATCAGGATCTTCCAGCATTAGGATAATTTGTGTGGGGGCTTGTGGTTTATAGCATAGTTCATTAAAATATGGGAGAAATGTACTATTTATAGTCATCTGCTTGCATTGTTTTTATATCTGAAAAATCTGCTCTAATTGTTGAGAAGTATCAGGAGGGTAACATGCTGTGTTCACCTCAGGGAATCTGTTTGAGGGACTTTGCTTTAAAATAGCTTGTTTAATCCCCAGTGGGTTGAAAAACTGTTTTTATGTATCATCAAACATACATAGCAACTATACAAGAAGAGTAAAGTTAAAAATCAGCAAATTACATATCTCCCTCAATGGTCAAGTTTTTTTTTCCATTTCAGTCAATGGATCAACAAATATTTCCCTGATTGTCTGGCACAGGTAGGTAATATAGTAGATAGAGTATTGGACTTAGTGTCAGGAAAATCTGAGTTCAAATCCTAGCTCAGTGTACTCCTTGGTAAAGTGAAAATAGGAAAAGCATCTATTTTATAGAATTGTTAGGATTGGGGGCAACTGGGTAGCTCAGTGGATTGAGAGCCAGGTCTAGAAATGGTTGGTCCTAGGTTCAAATCTAGCCTCAGGTACTTCCCAGCTGTGTGACCCTGGGCAAGTCACTTAACCCCAATTGTCTAACTCTTACCACTCTTCTGCCTTGGAACCAATAAATAGTATTGATTCCAAGATAAAAGGTAAGGGTTTTATTTAAAAAAAAAAAAGAATTATTAGAATTGTATATACATATGTATGTATACATATATGTGTACTCTGCAAACCTCAAAGTGCTATATAAATGTTAGCTACTATTGTTATTATATTATTATCATCTATCATATTTAAGTCATTTTGCTAGGCTCCATGTGAAAAACGAAAAAGAATAAAAACGTAGCCACTTGTCCTCTGAGGATGTGCGGTTTAGTTAGGAAGATAAAACATATATGTAAAAAGGCCAATAGCAAAATCAAATATGCAAGTGATGGGTGCAAAAGGAATTGTATAAGTAATAAGTGTTTAGCAATTCAAAGAGAAGTATGATTCAACATACGTTTTCCAAAATTAAAAAATCTAAATCGTCTCCATCCCTCCCTTCACTCCCCACTCTCAGGGAAGATAAGCAATTTTATCTGGGTCACACATGTATTGCCATGCAAAACAATTCCATATTGGTCACTGTTATAAGAGCACACGCATAAAAATCCCAAACCCCCAAATAAAACTGTAAATACACTGATGTAAAAGGTATACTATTCTATGTTCGCTTCATTTATTTTATGATTTCACTCTTTACATTTAAGTCATTTACCCATTTTGAATTTATCTTGGTATAGGATATAAGATATTGAAGATCAATTAATTAAAAGAAACAACACAACATTAAGTAACCTGATTTCTAACTGGGTGAAAGATTAGGGACTTTCCAAGTTGGGAAGGGGAGAGTAAACAGGTAAAACTCCCTGATTTCAGGAAAATAAGTTCCCCACTCCTTCCCATGTTGCTGTAAACAACTGAAGGAACATGGAAATATAAACGATTGATCAGTATGGGGCCAGTTTTCAAATAAGACATATAGGTTGCTTGAGATATACAATTATGAGAAAACTCCTTTCATCAATCATGGGATCTGACTGTGTTTCTGGTCAACATAACCCAAGTCCTTACTTAAGGGTCTCTAAACAGCAGGTGCAAGTGGTCTTGTTTTCCAGTCATGCAGGGCTAAATTCAAACAATGTAATAAGATTTTCTCCCAATCCCCACAATTGAATAAATTTTTCTCACAAGGCAGAAGCTGTACTAGACCCATAATTAAACAGAAAAGGAACTAAGCTAGCTCCAAACTTGGGCACAAGATGGAGTCAGTGTAATTCACTCAATGCCCACAATTAACCACTTGCTGTCTTAATTTCCTCAATTCCTCACAATTTTCTTATACAAGATGGAAAAATCCTGAGAGGAAGAGCAGAACCCAGAAAGAATTGAATATGGATGGACCACTAGGCAGTTCCTGAAATGTTCATGAATTGAAGGAGGAAGCCACAGGAGTGAAGGCATCTCCAGAATGGGAAGGTTCCTAGCATAGAAATGGAAAGATCTGGAGAATCAAGGATGTAGTTAGAAGAGAGAAATGTATATAGTAGAAAAATAGATAGAGGGCCAGACTAAGATTCCTTGAATACCAGGCTAAGAAATTTGGGTTTTATTTCATAAGCAATGGGGAGCCATTGGGGATTCTATTTTATTTTTTAAAGAATATTTTATTTTTCCCCAATACATGTAAAAATAAGTTTTAAACATTCATTTTCTTTAAAATTTTGAGTTCCAAATTCTTTCCCACCTTTCCTCCTTCGTTACTACCTCTTCTCCCCCATCCCTGAGATCATGTAAAGCATTTTTCCCTTAGTCATTTTGTGGAAAAGATTTCAAACCAAAAGAAAGAAGAAAGAAAGTGAAATATAGGATATTTCAGTCTTCAATCAGACTGTCAGTTCTTTCTCAGAGGGTAGATATCATTTTTCATCATGAGTCTCTGGGATTGTCTTAGATCACTGCACTGCTGATAATAACTAGGTCATTCACAGTTCGAAAAATATTGGTGTCAACTTGTACAATGTTTTTCTGGTTCTGCTCATTTCACTTTGCATCAGTTCATGTATGCCTTTCCAGATTTTTCCGAAATCATCCTGTATCGAGTGTTTTTTGTCAAGAAAATCATATGATACAAGTAATATTTTTGGAAAACTGAACTGGAATCAGTGAATAAATAAATGAATGAGTGAACATTTATTAAGCATTTATTAAATGCAAATTACTTGTTAGACACTTCTTACATGGAGGTAGGTAAGTAACTCAGGGAATAGAATGCTAGGCTTGTAGTTAGAAAGGCCGGAGTTCAAATCCAGCCTCGGATACTCAGTTGTGTGATCCTGGACTATTCACTTAACCTTTATTCCTCTATTTCCACAGGAGGAGGAAATGGTAAATCACTCCAGGATCTTTGCCCCCAAAATCTCATATGGGTTCATGAAGAGTTAGGACACGATTGAAACAAATGAACAGCAACAACTTGCAAAACACTGCTAATTAGTGGGAATACAAAAAACAGCATGTGGGATAAAGGAAATTGGAGTAGAGGTTGGAAGATAGGGGATCGGTTATTTTCAGGATCTCATGACCACTGACATAGGCATGCTTAAAAAATGGATCACTAACATTTAGACTCACACTTTGATTCTGGGGCCATTTGCCTCTAAACTCCACACTTTTCCCCCCTCCACCCAGTATACTTGTCCCAGACACTATCTAGGGACAGAATGATATATATCATATCTAATAGGGCTTTGTCACCATTTATTCCTATTCCACTTACTTCCCAAATAAGTAATAATCATTTAAGTGCCTGTATGCCTTTTTTCTGAATATTTAGAAACTATATTCACATATGTTATTTCATGGATCCTAGGGTTTTAAGATTATTTCTTATTCCAAATGTATTTAAGAATCTGACATTCTGTGACTGATTTACATGTAATAAAATACATCTTTTAGTGCTTTCAATTTTTCAAAATGCTTCCATATTCATTTGAATCATGAAGCAACCTCATGAGAAAGGAACAGTAGGTGTTATTGCCCCCAGTTTATAGGTGAAGAAATTAAAACACAGAGAAAAGTTAGGTGACTTGCTAAAGTTCACACAGATAGTTAGTGGCAAAACCATTACTAAGACAGATGCCTTCTGACTCCCAGACTTTTTCTACAATACACATTGCCTCTGCATACACTATGCTTCTATCATATGTCACAACTTACTTTTATACAATTTGAATTCCTATTAGTTTAAATATAGTAGAGCTAAAAAGCATATCTCCATTTGTTTTCTCATAATCAATTAATTGATCAACAAATAATTACTTACTCAGTGCTGGCTACTGTACTACGATCCAGGACGAAAAAAAAAGAGGTAAAAGACTATTCCTGCCCTCCAGGAGGTTACAATCTAATAAAGGAGACTTCATGTAAATATTTATATATACAGGACAAATGTTGTTTGACCTTCAATTTTGAAGAGATACAATGCCATCAGGAGGATTTAAGTGAGGAAGAATGGCACAACATCATCAGTCTCACTCTCTTCCAGAGTTATCAAAGTCCAGTGGAAAGCCTTTGTCCATGGTGTCACTTAGAGTCAGACACAATTGAACAACACCACAAATTTCCTGCACACTAGCATTTCTTGGCGAAGACACTAGAGTATTGTGTCATTTCCTTCTCCAGTAAGGAAATTTTTCTAGTGCACCAAAGTTTTGTTACCAATGACCACCTCTCTAAGCCTCAGTTTTCTCATCCATAAAGTTTGAAAAGTGGATGCAGTGGATGACCTTGGCATCTTCAATGTCTTTCCAAGCTTTAAGTGCTCCACAACACCTGCTCCAGCAGCCTTCATAGCCACAGAAACGAATTATATTCATCTGCCCATTCCTTCAGGTGAAGTCTCTCTATGCTTAGGGTAGACATCCCCCTAAAACACTGAGGGGTTCAAGGTCTCTCTGTTACCTTCAACCTGGTTTTAGCCCATCAGCCAAGATGGTTTTACCAACATGTGGCCACTGGGTGGGCTACAGTGTCTTAGAGGCAAGGATGAGAGTTGGTTGAAAGATGGACACCAAAGGTGGATGAGCAGCTCTGAAAGGGGATTGGCAAGCCCTCACACTAGAGGTGCTAATCCTCCCTGCATACCCAATGACCCAGGATCAATAGGAAAACATTAAGAGAGGAAAGGTACTGGAAGAGGGGATGGGGAAGGCTCCCAGTAAAAGAAAATATTTTAGTTGAGGCTGAAGCTGATTTAACTGACATAAATAAATAATATAACATTTGTAATATTTTATTATAATATATTTTATTAGTGCTAATTATGTATTGATATGATTATTTATTATAACTAATATAAAATAGTACTTTGAGGTAAAGATAGGTAGGTGATGTTGACTTGGAAAAACATAGAATCACTAACGTAGTCAGCAAAACCAAATCTTTAATCAGGAAAGAGACAGGTCCTTGAATATCAGCTGCCACACAGAGCCAAACACCAGATACCGAACAGAGTCAAACCTTGGGGCTCTGGGGATAGTGTCTCTGAGAGGATCCCCATACTGGATGATTCTCTAAAGAATAATAGAACATATACCTTATATATCTTTTGGGGAACTAAGCACAGCAAACATACACTGACAGGTTGTAAGCAGGCTTGGGAAAGAGGCTGTAGCCAAAGGCTGGGGTATCCAGGAGTGGTCTACTATGAGAGACACAAAAAGGATGGTTCCTGCACAGGTGTTGGTCTTCTTGGGAACAGATCTCTGATACAACGTGGGGAACTTCTAAGGCAAAAAGGGTGATTGAGGAATTGAACATTTCTATTACTCCTATTCAGGACACTTAATGGACCTTTGGAGATAATCTTGTACAGTTAAAGTCAGTTTGGGATTTCTCTTAAAAGCAAGTTCTCAAGGGAAATGGGCAAACTTGAGGCTTCCAGAATTCACATTGATGGTAAGTATTTTAATCTTTTTTTAGAATAAGGAAAATCGAGGCAAAGAAAAGAAAGGGATTAGACTAATGTTTTCCAAACCAAATTATAGTTCTAGAAAGGGCCTTCAGGATTATTTCATCCAATTTTCTAACTTTATGGATTAGAAAACTGAGGCTCAGAGAGGTGGTCATTGGTAATAAAATTTTTGTGGGGTAGAAAAAAATTTTCTCACTGGAGAAGGAAAAGGTAAACCACTCCGGTAACTTCGCCAAGAAAGCTCCATGGACTTTGTCCACGAGGTCACATAAAGTCAGACATAACAGAACAACAAAAATTTCCTGCAAACTAGTATTGGGGAAACACTGAACTAGTTAACCTCTAAGGTCAGCAAACTTTCAAAGGCTATGATCTATGAGAAGAAGGGAGCCCTTCGATTTCTTAAAATGCTAGGTCAATTAAGGTTACCTAAATATAACCTGGTGAGCTACTCTGCAAAATCTGACAAACAAATGAAAGTTTTTGAGAGAACCTTGTTTTTAAAGTAAAATTTGTAATTTTAAAGTATTGATGTAAAAACAATTAAGGTAATAAAGCAGCTCAATTTTAAACTTATTTATTATAAAAATTAATTCTTTGCAATTTATCTCAAGCATGGTGGGTGTTGGCTTCAAAAAATTTTAATGAGTTACTTTTTAAATCTAGAACTAAGATTTTCTCAGAGTTTAAGAAAGTCACACCTGGAAATCTCTTAAGACCAGTTTTGGGGGGATAAAAATATGCACACCTCCAATCTTCCAAGTATTTTAAATATGGTTAAGTTATAGTGGGATTAGAAAGGCAAGGATCAAACATAGCAGTTTATACCCAGATTTATCATTCTTTGTGAAATTAATAAATATTCACTTAAATTATATTAGAATGCCTTTTAAATCTCATTTATGTTTATCAGGCAGTATTAGGGATTTTGGCAGTTAGGTGGTGCAGTGAATAGAGAGCCAGACCAGGAGTCAAGAATTTTCATCTTTCTGGATTCAAATCTGACCTCAGACACTTACTAGCTCTGTGATTCTGAACAAGTCACTTAATCCTGTTTGCCTCAATTTTCTCATCTATAAAATGAGATGGAGAAAGAAATGGAAAACCACTCCAGTATCCTTGCCAAGAAAACCCCAAATGAGGTTACCAAGAGTCAGACATGACTGAAAAGACTGAACAACAATAAATTACGAGGTTTAGTATTTCACTCTTCACCTAATGGTAACAAATGAATTTTGGAAGTTAAAATTGAGACATTGCTCAATTTCTCCCCTTCTTCCTTAAAATTGAGTCCTTGACATCAGTCTTCCAAAGAATTTCTATAATCATAGAAATGTTATAGCTAGAAATGATTTCATATTTTAGTCTAAATCTCTCCCTTCATAGATGAGGAACCTGAGGCCAAGAGGAAAATAAAAGAATACTATTCTATTTTTCTTTAATAAATTCTTTCCTTCTCTCTTAGAATCAATATTATATATTTGTTCTAATGTAGAAGAGCCAAAACATCTAGGCAATGGAGAGTAAGTGAATTTCCCAGGTTCATACAACTCCAAAGTGCCAGAGATTTGAATTCGGGACTTCTTGTCTGCTGGCCTGACTCTCAATCCACTAAGCCACCTAGTTGTCCTAATACTACTTCTTCTAAAATTGTTTGGTCCTTGTTTTCTTCTGCCTCTTTAAGAGTATTGAATTAATCCCTAAATATTTCAGGTGAAGAGTAATAAATAACAAAAATAATGTAGATAACATGTTTTAAAGCAAAGCAACCTGGTCACTCAAGAAAGTTCTCCAACAATGCCAGCATCTGCTTCCCTTGAAGTCTGACACCATCAATACTACTATAATTTCACAATCAAAATGTCATTTGTCTGAAACACATATAAAGAGCACTTTCCAGTCATTAGTTTTTAGGCTGATTGGCTCTCAGGTAGACTCTACCTCTTGCTCAGTCCGTTCTTCTATGGCATCCTTGCTTTTGGCCTCCTTTTCTCTCCAGTGAAATTTTCATTTGACAAGTAGACTATGATGAGGGTCTCAAAAGCTCTGGGAGATGTTCCTTAGGGCTTGGATGAGCCAAATGGCTCTGAGTGTATCAGATTTTTACCATCTGCGAAGAAGGAAATTTGTCAAGCAATTAGAAATCTTTGGCTAGAGAGCAATGCCATGTGAAGAAGAGATGCTTTGTAGAAATCCATTATTCATTTTTACAGCCTTGCTACTTATTCTTCTGTATGTTGCCTTCTATACTTAGGACTTACTTTGCTACCATTTTGTTCATTATTCTTCACTGATAACCAATGAGGGATTGTTAGACCTAGGTCATGCATATCACACTAAAGAACAAGGGAGAGTTTTCCAGATTTCAATCAATTGGGTCTCAGACATTTATTAAGTACCTACTATGTGTCAGGCACTGAGTTACATACTGAGGATTCAAAGGCAAAAATGGCATAATCTCAATCTTCAAGGAGCAGCTCTCTGAGATTGCTTTCCCTCTCTTCTGCATATATCTTGTATGGACCTATGGAGCCCCACTCCTCAGGGAGCTTTGGCCACCTCATAAAGGTCATCCTGTGATGCTGCCTCTACATGGGGAGCTGTGTGACTCCTTATTGGCTGAGAGACTTCTGAGGGAAAGGCAGAGAGATGGAGAAAACGGGGAGGATAAGAGATAAGGTATAAATGGCAAAGTAGATAGAATGATGGAGTCAGCTCCACCTGAGTTCTGTGACTCTGGGCAAATAAGTCACTTAACCTCTATTTGCCATGATTTTCTCAACAGGGATAATAACAACATCTACCTTATCGTAGGGTTGTTGTAAGGATCAAAGGAGTTAATAATTGAAAAAAATGCTTAGCACAGTACCTGCCACATAGTAGGAATTATACATAAATGCTTATACCATTCTCCTTTTCTCCTTGAGGGAAAGAATAGTGTTTTTTGCCTTTGTATCCCCAGAATTTAATACAGTGCCACATATTAAATGCTTAATAAATGCTTGTTGAGCAATTGAGTGCCTACAGGACATTTTTAAAAATCCTTAGATATCTAAGTTAGAAGAGTATTAAGAGTTAGGCAACTGGAGTTAAGTGACTCACCCAATGTCACAGCTAAGAGGTATCTGAAGCCAGATTTGAACCCAAGTGCTCCCAAATGCAGGTGTGCTCTAGCTGCTATGCCACCTAGCTACCCAATGAATGACATTCTAATGGGAACTAGAACTAGAACTTCCCCCCCTAGGAATTTCTGTAGTAGAGGGTTGACTTCCCTGTACCATTTCTGACTAAATGATAAGCTAGAGATAGAAAGTCCACATAGCTAGAGATAGAAAGTCCACATAGCGAAATGGAAGTCCATAATTCAGCAAACATTTATTAAGCTTCTAATAAGTGAGAAGCACAGTGAACAAAATGAAATGACTAAATCACAATCATTCACATGAATAAAGTACTTTATAGTTAAGTAGTGGGGATTCTTTACTTATGTATTTCCTAGGTTTTGCATGTCTTTTATGTAAAACTGTTATCAAATTGCTTGTCTTCTCAATGGGTGGGGGAAGAGTTGGAGGGAGGGGGGAGAATTTGGAACCCAGAATTTCAAAAACAAAATGTTTAAATTTTTTAAATAGATAAACCAGGAAGCAGAAAGCAAACAAAACAAAAATACTCCAAAATGCCCATCTATATATTTTCCTATTCGATTCTTATAAATACTCTTTGAGGTAGCCAGTGCAAATATTATCAATAGTATTTTCAAGATAAGGAAACTGAGTCTCAAAGGAGTTAAGGAATTTGCTGACCAGTAGGACAAGACCTTAAGGAAGAGAGAATGGTAGAATCCTAGGGTGGTGAAACTGGGATCAGGACCAGATCCCAGTGATGAGAAAGATGATGGTGGCGATGACAAGAACAGGCCTACCTTAGAGATTTTGTGGGTTCCATTCCAGACCACCACAATAAAGTCAATACAGCAATAAAGTGAGTCATATAATTTTTTTTGGTTTCCCAGTACATATAAAAGTTAGGTTTATACTATACTGTAGTCTGTGTGCAATAGTATTATATCTAACAAAATGTTCATACCTTAATTAAGAAATACTTTATTGCTAAAAAGTTCTAAACACAATCTGAGCCTTCAGCAAGTGGTAATCTTCGATGGTAGAGGGTCTCGCCTGAATGTTGATGGCTGATTACTGATGAGGGCGGTAGTTGCTGAAGGCTGAGCTGGCTGTGGCAATTTCTTAAAATAAGACAACAATGAAGTTTGCCCTATCAGTTGACAATTCCTTTCACTTGAACATTTAGAGGCCATTTTAGGGTTATTAATTGACCTACTTTCAATATCGTTGTTTCAGGGAATAGGAAGACCTGAGGAGGGAGGAGCCGGGAATGGCCTGTTGGTAAAGCAGTCAGAACACACACAACATTTATCAATTAAGTTTATGGTTCCATATGGGTGTGGATTATGGCACCCCAAAATAATTAAAATAGTAATATCAAAGATCACCGATCATAGATATAGTAATAATGAAAAAGCTTTAAATATTGTGAAAATTACCCAAATGTGACACAGAGACACAAAGTGAGCACATGCCATTGGAAAAATGGCAGCAACATTTAATTAAGTGCTTAACCTAATTCAACGGTTTTCACACTTGTCTTGTTTTGCCCATTTTTTTTCTTATAAGGAAGGAAAGTACATTGAATATTTAAGTCGCCAACAAAGGGAGGAGGGGAGCATCAGGTTCAGGGCTTTGAAATTCCTCTACTTTTCCATCCCTTCATTTTATTCTTTACTTCACTAGGACTAGGAGGGAAGAATTTGATTTTGTACCTCTGCAGTTAGAATTGCTGTTATAACCTTCTTTTATGCTATGTCAGGAAGAGAAGTCAGAAAGAAAATTTTATCTTAGGGTAGGGGCTAAAGATTTGCTAACATACCCTTTAAGAACCACAAGTATGATTTAGTAGAATTAAGACTCAAACTCAGATGTTCAGACTCAGGAGTTTTAACATTAAATATTATATACTATCACTCTAAATCAAAGATGGCAGACCAGCCAAACAGCAAAAATAACTGATGTGTATATAGTACTTTAAGATTTGCCAAATGCTTTATATGTATAATCTCATTAATCTTCACAACGGGTAGCGTAGCTTTTATTATCCCCTATTAGAGATAACAAAACTGAGGCTCAGAAAGTCTTATCCAAGGTTAAACAGCTAGTAAGAATTAGAGGCAAAATACGAATCCAGGTTCCTTCTGATTTCTAAAATGGATTTGTAGGAGTCCAAACTATAGTCCTAATGATATGGGCTGAAATGCCCCCAAACCCTGCCAAGTAGTTGTACACAATCAAAAAAACATAGAAACAATAACTAATTGATCAGAATGGAGCTATCTTTCATATAAAACATATGAGTTGCTTAGATTCACAGTTATGAGAAAATTCCTCCCATCAGTCTTTAGACATAACCTACATCCTTTATTGGGGGTCTCTGGAGATCAAGTGCTGGAGGTTGCTTCCAGTCACACAGGACTGACTAGGTTCAAACAATGCTCAATTTCCACACACACTCTTTCCTTAGAGTCTGCGCAGAAAAAAGCAAAATTTGACCTAAAGTTGCCCTGGAGTATTTAATATATCATTAGTAACCCACTTACATTGTTTGCCCTCCCCCCAAACAAAGTGAACTATGGGTAAAGTGACATCAGTTCCCTGGAGACACAGAGCAAACAAATGACCCCTTCCTTGGTAATTAATTAAGATAAAAAGCATTTCTGAGAACCCCTACATACTCTCTTCCCTTTTACTCTTCCCTTTTACTCTTTACTCTCTTCTCACTCTCTATCCTTATTTACCACACCTCCTCACCTCCTTCCCTTCCCTTAATTACTTACTTACTACCTGGCTATTCTGTTACTATGTTCTCCTATAATAAAGCTTGTTTTCTTAGAATGGAGTCAGTTTGAGTTATCAATCAATTCTCTGGATGAAACTGTAATAAGGAAATAGCATTTTTAAGTATAGATAGAGAAAAGTTGTGCAAAGCAGAATGGATGAGCGGAACATTCTGGGAGCCTTGGAACTCTGCAGGTGAGAATCAAGGGTCTGAGATTGTTGCTTGCTGCCACTGGAGAGGAAGCAGGTGTTTTTGTACTCCTCAAGGACCATCCTATCTACTGTATGGCCTGGCACTTGGTTTGCAGTTTGGAAGGTGGACTTCCATTACCGGACCAGATCTTGGTTGGAGACCCTTTTGGATTTACTGGCTGGTTTTCATCTGGGACCTTAGGACATCTGAGACCATCGCTGGAGGGACAAGGACCCAAGGAGTGAGACCCCTATCCTGCTTGGATCTAGTTACTGTTAGGGTTTTAGTGTAGAAATCCATTTCCCTTGTCTCTGGTCCATAGTTAACCCCAATTAAGGAATTCCTGTTTACCCATCTCCCTAACTTCTTTACTTTAATAAATTATTGTTTCCTGCGTCTTGTCTGTTCTCCTTAACCCTAGAAGTACCTTGTTTAAGTTATATAAGGGTTTATTGTAATTCCCTAGCTTACTGGAGTCTGGCTCACTGCTTAACTGACTTAACTGCCATTCTTCCATACAGGTATTACTCATTTCCCAAGTCCTGTGTTTGTGGGTGTAAAGGTGATTCCCCATTGGTATTTGTTCTTAGTCAGTTATCCCTTGCCCAAGCAGTCCTCCTTTTCCCCTTTCTCTAAACCCCAGTGAACTCAGAGTTTAATATTACCCATAAAAACCCCAATAAGCATTAACACCATTATTTACAACAAAACCCTACTGATCCTGTGGGAATGGACTACTTCATAGAAATCCTGCTAGTCAGTTGACCTCATCAGAAAGATAAATTTCTAGTTATTTCTTTAAAATCCTTTTAATTTGTCTGTCTTTGGCTTACTAATTACTTTCTACATTTGCCTTTTGATTTCCAATTCACCTACATTAATGGTTTCTATTTTTAAAAGGCTACTTTGAATTGATTAGTAGACCTGTGTGTATTCATTTTACTTTCATCCTGTTTTTCATCTTCTTTGATAGACAGAATACCCTGTTTAAAAAAAAAACTACAACAAACTTTTCCTTTCCTGTTAGAATCAATACCATGTATTGGTTCTAAGGCAGAAGGGCAATAAAAACTAGGCAATGGGGTTCAATGACTTACCCAGGGTCACACAACTAGGAAATGTCTGAAGCCAAATTTGAATCCAGGACCTGACCTCTTGTTTCCACGTCTCTATTCACTGAGCTGCCTAGCTGCCCCTTCCCCTGATGCTTTTTAATCTTTTTGACAAAGAGCTCATAGATTTTAGACCTGGAAAGGAGCTTATAAATCATCTCATCTAGTGGAGGCATACTCATATTGGCTGGTAGAAGAGAAGAGTTGGGAAAGGATGTTTCTGTAGCAGCTATCCAAGAGGGAACAGCAAGTTTTCTGCTAAACTAATTTCAAATATTATTTTAATCACTTTACAGATTAAGAGGTGGGCTCAAAGAGTTTGCGATTTTCTCACAGTTGATAAATTAATAAAAGATGGAGATTAAAAAATAAATGAATAAATGAATCATCTCATCTAACGCCTTCATTTTGCAGGTAAAGAAACTAAGACCCAGAGGAGCAAAATTCTTGGCTAAGGTTATAAGGTAATAAATAGCAGAGCCATTCATGATGTGAATCCAGTTTTTGCTGATTCCAAATCCACTGTGCCTCAATTCTTCCATTTAGGGGAATCTGTGATCTAATAGAAAGGATGCTCTACTTCCACAGAATCAGAGAAGGAACCTCAGACCGTCTAGGCCAATCTTGCAGTTGGTCGTTGCCCTTCATACTGGAAGAGGACCAAAATGACATCACTGGTAATGTCTTTTGATTCTCACATAAATTGGAGTTAAGTGAAACTGAATTGTACAAAGTTGTTGGCCTCACTCTCTTCTCCAAAGTCATCAGAGTCCAGTGGCAAGACAAAAGTCAAGATGACTGGTGATGACTTGGGATGCAGTGGATGACTTTGGCATCTTCAAAGTCTGATTAAGCTCTAGGCTGTCCACAGCATCTTCTTCAGATACCCTCCTAGCCACTAGAACAAATTGTTCTTATCTGCTCCTTCCCCTGGGGGAAGTCTTCACACAGCTTGGGAAAACACACCCCTAGCTTAGCAACAACTTTGAGACCCATCAGTCTCAACAGAGACATCTGCTGAGATGGTTTCCTGAGATGTGGCCACTACATGTGCTGCAGCTTCTTAGAGATGCAGGTGAGAGCTGGGTGGCAGATGGACACCAAAAGAGGAAAGCAGCCCTGAAAAAGAATTGGAAAGCCCTGTCACCAAAGGGACTAGTCTCCCCTGAACACTCCATATACCCCAGCCCAACCTATATAAGCAGGAAGTTCTTCTCCAAACTTTCCACCCAAGAAGTCATTTAGACTTTGCTTGGAGACATTTACCTAAATCCTATGAATTTCCCAATGACACATCCACAGCGACTCACAATAACCATCTACTAAGACATCAGGATATCAGGATCTATGTCTGGGAGGGTGCAGCAGTAGCCACACTAATAAAACCACGGATCCTTAAAGTATTGGAAGAAATATTAGTAAGGAAATGAAGTCTTGTGATTCACCCAGAGATGCACAGCAAATTGAGAACAGAATCTAGAAGTCCAAAGAGCCGTATCCTTATCACGGTTTTACAACTTAGTAGGCATGACATGTCATGCCTAAAGACAATAAGTCTCAGTATCCTCACCTTTAAAATGAATAGGTTGAGTAATGTAACCTCTAAGGTCCTTTCAAGTCTAACATCCCATGACATGATGATTATAATTTTGTTTAAGATGAAGCAAGATAAAACAACAAAAATACTCACAAAGCTGAGCTCTGAAAATATTGATCAAGTCATAAACCACATGCTAGCTACTAGAAGGATATGAGTATTGATTAGCCATAAACAAAGAAGATAACAGAGGAACAAAAAAAAAAACCTCCAACCTTCTGAAACTTACAGTTATTGTCATTTCTTTCCAGGTAGGACATAAACATTTTTTTACTTGGGTATAAGAAAAAAAGCTATATCCGAATTCATACAACCCTGCATCAAGGCTGCAGGCAGAAACATTTAAGTTAGGCATAGAAGAGTGTTTAGGATTTGGATGCAGGAAGAAAAGAAGATAATTGCAGCATCACAGCATAGGAAAACAAGTAGTTGGATTGGAGAATAGAGTACCAGACCTAGAGTTAGGAGGATCTGAGTTTGAATCCAACCTCATATACTTCCTAGCTGTGTAACTTTAAACCCTGTTTGCCTCAGATGCCTCCTCTGAAAAATGAGTTGGAGAAGGAAATGGGACAACTTCTCCAGTATATGTGGCAAGAAAACTTCAAACAGGGTCACTCGGAGTCAGACAACTGAACAACAACAGGGTAGAAAAAGCATTGATTTCAAGTTCTGACTTCTGGGATCAAATGCTGCTTCTGGCATTTATGAGCTATATGACCCTGGACAAACCACTTACCAACTTTGGACCTGGGTTTCTTCATCTATAAAATGGGCTTGGACTAAATGGTTTCAAAGGTCCCTTCAAGCTCTACATCTATGTTCTTATAATTCATCAAAACAGAAGAATGTGAACAAAGGTAGAAGATATATCTGGTACATGAGATGGACTATAAAGACACTTAACCTAACAAGACCCCTGAGCCCTTATTTCTTCTATAGTTTCCATCACTCCTTTCCCAAACATCATATATTATTCCTAGAGAAATTATTTAACTTTCATTCAGTCCTCCGTGACACTAAACAAGCTGCGTAGAAAACTAAATCATGGCTATCTCTTTTAGGGAGCAAAACTAAAAAATAAATAAAAGATAACAAACAGGAAAGTCTTGTTTTCCCCTACTCTATCTGAAGAAATAATCTTGTTTGTTATGTTACTTTTACATTTTATTAGAGGATAAAATTGTAATCTCAAGCCTTAGCTGTGTGATATCAAATATACAGGCTGAAATAAGCAAAGTCCAATAGTCAGATATTTAGAAGGAAAGAAATGAACATTTATAAGTATCTATAACGTGTTAGATGCTTTTAAAATATCATATTATTTGATCTTACCAGCAACCCTGGGAGGCAGAGGTTGTCCTTATCTTCGTTTTACAATTAAAGAAACAAAGCAGACCAAGATTAAATTATTTGCCCAAGGTCTAACAGCTGATAAATGTTTCAGGCTGAAGTTGACTCCAGGAGGCCCAGAGCTCTACCTACTGTGTCTCAAGCTGCCTCAAGAATCTGTGATTTTACTTAGCATTTGAAAATGAGGAAAATTAATACTGAATTGTATTATTTATTAGCAATATTTCTATATGAAATCAATTCTCCCTTAGACTTCCAACGCCAGGCTGAAATAGCCAGACTCCTAACTAAGATTACTCCCAGCCTCCAACCTATCAAACTGGCTGGGACTTTTTGTCTTTTGATAAGACCTTGAAAGGATTAATGGCAGGGCTTCTCCACCAGGGTGAATTCTGACCCATGTGAAAACAAGGTGGGCTAGCCATGGTGGGAAAAGGGCACGCTGGCATTTTCCTTATTTAGGCAAAGACCCATCTCCCCTGAGATGAAGTAATGAAAGAGAAGTTGAGGTCTGTAGTCCTCATTAGCTATTCCCCAATTAGAGGTGTCTTGGGATGTTCAAGGGAGAGCTCCCAAATTGTATATGTGGACTTGCACCAGGAGAATTGGGGGTCTTTGATTTTTAAGAGGATCATAAACCACCAATTTACTGGTTAAATACTAACCTAATCAATAAATTTATATTCTTGCCAAAAAAAAGCAGTCTCAAATATTTTTAATCATAATGGCTAAAAAAAATCTTTCTATGTGAAAGAGGGATGAAGATAATCTCTTTGGAAACTACACTTTCCAAAAGCCTATAGTCAGATAACAACTTCCCCCCATCTCTTGAAAGAAGAAAGAGGAGCAAATAGAAGAGCATGGGGGATGAAGGAAAAAGAGATGGAAACATAGAAGCAACAAGGAGTGACATCCACCATTCCCTGGCATGCAGAGTTGTGCTGGGAAGCCCTGAATGCAACAATCCTACAGAGCTGAGCCAAGGGATGTGCTGGCACCAGCTCTGATGAGATAGCCAATTGTTACATTTTCAGTGTAAGTATTTATACCTCAGAATTTGGCAAAAGCTATGAATCAGGGCTTGATTTATTGTTTTGTGGACTGTGTAGAAATAAGAAATTGATGGGAAAAGTGTGATTAATGTAGCTCAAACTTAAAGGTGTATCATGTGTACATTTCCTCCCAAAGAGCTGGTTGTTCAGTCTTTTGTGGTTCAAGAAACTGGCTTGTTTAACCTGATAAACCTGGTTTGTTTAAACCTGTTATTTAACCAGAATACTCCAGGCAATGCCCAACCCTGACAGTAGTATAGGAGCCATGCTGAATTTGGGGCACTCAATTCTCAACATCTCTTTACAATGTTAGGCTAACAATAAAGGGGGCCCAGATTAGACAGAGCAATGCAGACTTCAAGCCATGGTACTCATTTTAAAATTAACCATTTACATATCTCTCTACTATTTGTGTGCATGGTGTTTTTCAGTTTTGTCTAACTCCTTGGGCCACCATCTGGAGTTTTCTTGGCAAAAAGATACTGAAGTGGTTTACCATTTCTTTCTCCAGCTCATTTTATAGATAAGGAAACTGAGGCAAACAGGGTTAAGCGACTTGCCCAGGGTCACATAGCTGGTAAGTGTCTGAAGCCAGATTTCTCAGGAAATTTCTGGGAGGAAAACTCTGGAAGATGAGTCTTCCTGGCTCTAGACCTATCCCTCTGTCCACTGTGCCATCTAGCTGCCCCACATGTATGCATAGGGGAAAAGAAAAGTTGAGACTGAGCACAACAATACTGCAGGCACAGACATTGAAGTAACACTGCTATAACTTGTATATGCTGCTCTTGCTAAGATGTTAGAAGAAGGCAGCCAGTGGGATTTTACCTTGCTCTCCACTTGAACCCAAGAAACCGGGGAGAAGAGGAAGCCACTATTTTGTTTATTTCTCCATTTAACCCTTTATTACTTAATTTGACTCCTATTTCACGTAAATACTTTTTTCTTTAGACCAGCTGCTCCCTTGTCTAATATAGTAAGAGGATTTTTTGCCAAGAGCTCTTAGCCATAATTTTGAATGGATGCCTGAACCTGGGGCTATTGGGGCAGCAGCTCCCTTCGATGTGAGAAAGGAATCAATCACTGAGCTTTCTTCATAGCTGCTCTGGTGAGCCAGAAAGCCCTGCGGTGATCATTACCATGGACCCTTCCCTTTCTCAGAAAGCAGGATAATCTTCCAAATGATACACACCACCATCCCGACCCAAATGATGAAGGAGCATTCGGTGAGAAATGTCCTGAATGTAAAATCAAAATTTGAGCTGAGAGCCTATAATTATAATTCGCGCTGGCAAGGGGAGACCTGTGTTCTGACCAACACCAAGATAAATATCCTGAGTATGAGGATTTCGAACAGGATACACAGCAGCCTAAAGCCCTTAGGTTTGGTTTAGGACTTGTCTGACCCAAGTCTCCTCTTAGGTATTTTTCTATTCTGATGTAGAAGTTTTCTTTTCTAATCTATACACCTGCTATCACATTAAAAAAAAAGCTTTTGTATATAACCATAGTAAAATACATATACTATACACCTGATATCACATAAATAAAGCTTTTGTATATAACCGTTGCCCACTAGTAAAATAGTATTAACTAGAAACTATGTCATTTTCTCAAATGGATGAGGTTGGGGTTTATAAAAAAAAATTCTCTTATTTGTTATTTTGCTTTTTTTTTTTTAAAACCCTCACTTCTGTCTTAGAATCAATACTGGTTCTAAGGCAGAAAAGCAGTAAGGGCTAAGCAATGGGAGTTAAGTGACTTGCCCAGGGTCACACAGCTAGAAAGTGTCTGATGTCATATTTGAACCCAGGACCTCCTGTCTCTGGGTCTGGCTCTCAATCCACTGAGCCACCCAGCTGCCTCCTGTTATTTTGATTTTAACAAATATTTTTATACCCTCTAAAGCAGTGATTCCCAAAGTGGGCGCTACTGACCCCTGGTGGGTACTGCAGCAATCCAGGGGAGAGGTGATGGTCACAGGTACATTTATCTTTCCTATTAATTGTTATTAAAATTTTAAAAAAATTAATTTCCAGGGGCACTAAGTAATATTTTTTCTGGGAAGGGGGCGGGAGGCCAAAAAAGTTTGGGAACCACTGCTCTAAAGGAAGCCTTGATTTGATTTTCTAAGTAGAAAGAGGAAGGGTATACTTGATACATATGTGCCCCTATGGCTCCATTATGTTTTTGTACTCAGATGGTCTTAGATGACTTATAATTCATAATTGTCCTTGCAATTGTTTTGAACTCTATTAGAATAAATTGTGGCTGTGGTTGTAGTTGTTGTCCTTGTTTAGTCATTTTTCAATTGTGTCTGTCTCTTTGTGATTCCATTTGGAGTTTTCTTGGTAAAAATACTGTAATGGTTACAGTAAAAATACTGTAACATTTCCTTCTCCAGCTCATTTTACAGATGAGGAAACACTGGCAAACAAGGTTAAGTGACTCTTCCAGGGTCACGCAGCTAGTAGTATCTGAGTCTGGATTTGAACTCAGGAAAATCTGACTTCCTGACACTGTTCAGTGTTCCACCTATTTCTATAATCCTAATGTCTACTTAATACATTTCTTTTCCCCAATGGAAATAAATGAACATAAGCCAATTGCTGCAGGGCCAGAGAAGAAATGGCTTGAGTGTAACATTTGCATTTAGAACTATAACCGTAATCTGTACTGACAAAGGTGGAATGGTGCTCTGACATACAGATAAGTATACTGTGTAGGATGATTTCCAATTTGATACACTGCAGCCAAAAGTGACTTATCTGGCTTAAGTCTTCCTCTTAGACTTTTTTCCAGATGGCATTCTCCCCAGAAACTGCAGAGAAGTTCTCGGTGATTCCCCTTGTGCTAGAAGAGCAAAGAATTCATATGTAGAACCTTCCCGAGGGTTTGGTGAGAATGAGGATTGCCCACTGCCACATGAACTAAGCAAGAATCTTTGTTCTGTTAAAACAAAAACAAATAGAGGCCACAGGAGTAAAGGTGGCTTAGAACTTGGAACTTGATTCAGCTTCTGGGTGCCACTGTCAGTGGGATGAGAAACTTTCAGAAGAATTCTAAGTTCATTAAGAGTGTTATGGAGCAGGAATGGAGGGTGAGCCTTTACTTGAAAGGATGGAGAGAAAAAAGCAGAGTTTAAATAGTTTTTGTGGCTAGTCTGTTTAGACCATGTGTGACCCAGAAAACTTATTTATACATCTTTAATATTGTAAAATGCATGTTTAATAGTTGGGATATAATCAGCATCAGTATAAGGAAGAATACCAACATAAGCATTTTATCATGTTTTGTGGTTTGTTGTTGTTTAGTCACGTCTGACTCTTTGTGACCCCATTTGGGGTTTTCAGGGCAAAGATACATGCCTGGCTTGTCATTTCTTTTTCTGACTCATTTTATAGATGAGGAAACTGAGGCAAAATAGGGTTAAGTGACTTGCCCAGGGTCACGCAGCTAGTAAGTATCTGAGGCCAGATTCGAACTCAGGAAGATGACTCTTTCTGACTCTAGCACTAACACAGCAGTCTATCCACTGTGCTATCTAGCTTCCCCTTCCTTGGATGGAACTACCAACCAAGAGCAGTGAGAAAATCCCTGAAAATGGACTCAACATGAGAGTCTCTGATATAAGGGTAAAATTAAAATTGTGATGTTCAAAAGTTTTTATTTATAAGAGTTTTGAAATTTTTAACAAGAATTCTAGATAGCCAGTGGTTTCTTGGTGTTGTTAGGGATTACAGTGAAGAGAGTCAACATTCTCAGGCCAAAGCTTGATTCTCTAATGATGGAAGACAGCTAATAAGTGTCCAAGCAGTTATTTGAACTCAGGTGTCGTGACTCCAGATCTATAGCATTCTTTCCACCATGCTACAGACTCTGTATGACATTTACTATATAGATGACCTCTCGGGATAGCCCTGGAATATATGTATAATTTCATCCTGTTATTTATAGTATCATATCTGTTGTATGCACCTGTTTGTATTTTAAGGGATGATCCTGGTTTGGGGCTATTATTTTCTACATTTCAAACTCTGTTAATTAGTTTCACTGAACATTCCTCTGCTTCTGATGAATCTCAATGAATAACCATGGGTTTGATTAACAATAGAGCATATTCTGTTTTTTTTAAGTTTTTACTTATTAAAAAAAGGAGAAACAAAGAGGTTAGACTATCCTATCAATAACTATTGATTCAATTAGATGGTTCTGTGACCCCTGTCGATGAGAGTATTCCCTTCATTCATTCAGATCTCATCTTATTCATGCTCACATCTTTTGTTGGAGGGGCAAACACCTTTGATGAGTAGATCTCTACTAGTTTTTTTTTTCCCACAGTTAATATTAAAATTCAGAAAATTATCGGTTGTACCAATTATGATCTCTTTCAAGGAAAGGGTGGCTAGATGGTATGTAGTAGACAGAATTCTGGACTTCAAGATGGGAAAAGGAAGATTAGGAAACTCCTAAAATGACTGAATGACAACAAAATCGCCTCCCTGCCTCAGGTCAGTTCTGTATGCTGCCATTGAACTATATATTCTCTTCCCTTTTATTGAGCCTTTCCCAATCACTGTGAAGCAACCTTTGGAAGGAAAGAAAAAAAAGGCCACAACTTGAAATAAAGAGGAATTTGTTGTTATTCAGTTATGTCTTACTCTTCATGACTCCATTGGCAAAGATAATAGAAGTGGTTTGCTATTTCCCTCTCCAGTGGATTAAGGTATAAGAATGGGGGATGGGACAAGAAGAGAACAGAAGTTAAGTGACTTGCCCAGGGTCACACAGCTAGTGAGAATCTTTGGTCACATTTAAATTTAAGTCTTCCTGACTCCGGATCCAGTATTCTATCCATTGACCCATCTAGTTGGCTTGAGTAGAATATAAGGAAGAGAGAGTATAAGACAGTGATGGCAAACCTATGGCACAGGTGCCAAATATGGCATGCAGAGTGCTCTCTGTGGGCATGGGCTACCCTACCCCTCCATTTTACTCTCCCTCCCCCCCAGAGTTCATTACTAGAAAGGCAGAAGGACTTGGGTGAAGCGGCTCCCCTCCCCCTCTCCACCCTGGCTGAAGACATTTTTCACATCCCCCATCCCTTTGCCCAGCAGCCCAATGGATGGCACAGGGTTGGTAAGATGGGTGGCTCACAGGTGGCAGAGCTGGAGGGGAGAGGAGTGCTCGGACCACTCCCCTTCCTCTCTACACTGGCTGAGGACATTCCTCACTTCATCTGCCCTTCAGCCCAGCAGCCCAATGGGAGCACTTCTTTCCTCCCATGTATGGGGTAAGGCAAGGTGGGGTAGGGGCAGGGCCCAGCACTTCATCTTTAAAATTTTTGCCATCACTGGTATAAGAGAATACAGTGAGGGGAGGGAAAGAAAATGAATCATGTAACTGTGGAAAATTTTTCTTAATAAAATTAAAAATCAATCAATTAATTAAAAAATTTTAAAAAGAATACAATGGAGGGAATTAAACAATTCACTGTATCAGTGATGGTGAACCTTTTAGAGACTGAGTGACCAAACTGCAACTCTCATGCTTCGTGTGAGCCCCTCACCTTACCTCAGACAGGGAGGGAGGAAGCACACTCCCATTGGGCTGCTGGGCAGAAGGGCAGGTCATGTGAGAAATGTCCTCAGACATGGTGGAGAGGGGGAGGGGAGCAGCCTACTACAGCTCATGTGCCTTAGGTTTGCCAACACTGAACTATATTTTTAAATATAATCACAAAGCAAAATTGGGACATTGCTGGTGGAGTTGTGAACTGATCCAACCATTCTGGATGGCAATTTGGAACTATGCTCAAAGGGCTATAAAAGAATGCCTGCCCTTTGATCCAGCCATAGGATTGTTGGATTTGTACCCCAAAGAGATCATAGATAAACAGACTTGTTCGGAAATATTTATAGCTGCGCTTTTTGTGGTGGCAAAAAACTGGAAAGCAAGGGTATGCCCTTCAATTGGGGAATGGCTGAACAAATTGTGGTATATGCTGGTGATGGAATACTATTGTGCTCAAAGGAATAATAAACTGGAGGAATTCCATGTGAACTGGAAAGACCTCCAGGAATTGATGCAGAGTGAAAGGAGCAGAAGAACATTGTACACAGAGACTGATACACTGTGGTAAAATCGAA